>NW_027461743.1:428681-663272 GCF_050947455.1 Rhinoderma darwinii
CTTCTTCTCTTTGTCCTACTTTTTTATTTTCCTTCTTCTTCTCCTTTTTCTTTTTCTTCATTTCCTTCTTCTTCTTCTTCTTCGTCTTCTTCTCCTCCTCCTTCTTCTTCTTCTCCTCCTTCTTCGTCTCCTTTTTCTTCTTTTCCTTCTTCTACTTTTTCTTCTTCTTCTTTTCCTTCTTCTTCTCTTTCTCTGTCTTCTCCTTTTGCTTCTTTTTCTTCTTCTTCTTCTCCTTCTTCTTCTTCTCTTCCTTCTTCTGCTCTTTCTTCTCCTTTTTATTTTTTTCTTTTTCTTTTCTTCCTTCTTCTTCTTCTCCTTCTTCTTCTTCTTCTCTTCCTTCTTCTGCTCTTTCTTCTCCTTTTTATTTTTTTCTTCTTCTTTTCTTTCTTCTTCTTCTCCTTCTTCTTCTTCTCCTTCTTCTTTTTCGTCTTTTTCTTCTTCTTCTTTTTCTTATTTTCCTTCTTCTACTCCTTCTTCTTCTCCTCCTTCTTTTTTCCTTCTTCTTCTTCTTTCTCTTCCTTTTTCTTCTTTTCCTTCTTCTTCTTCTTCTTCTTCTCCTTCTTCTTTTTCTTATTTTCTTTCTTCTTCTTTTACTTCTTGTTCTACTTCTTCTTTTTTTATTTTTCTCCTTTTTCTTCTTCTTTTTCGTCTTTTTCTTCTTCTTCTTCTTTTTCTTATTTTCCTTCTTCTACTCCTTCTTCTTCTCCTCCTTCTTTTTTCCTTCTTCTTCTTTCTCTTCCTTTTTCTTCTTTTCCTTCTTCTTCTTCTCCTTCTTCTTTTTCTTATTTTCTTTCTTCTTCTTTTACTTCTTCTTGTTCTACTTCTTCTTCTTTTTTTATTTTTCTCCTTTTTCTTCTTCTTTTTCTTATTTTCCTTCTTCTTCTACTCCTTCTTCTCTTCCTTTTTTTCCCCTTCTTCTTCTTCTTCTACTTCTTCTCTTTCTCCTCCTTTTCCTTCTTTTCCTTCTTCTTCTTCTTCTCCTTATTTTTCTTCTTTTCTTTCTTCTTTCTTTATTTTTCTTCGTCTTCTTTTTCTTATTTTCCTTCTTCAACTCCTTCTTCTTTTTTCCTTCTTCTTCTTCTACTTCTCCTTCTTATTCTTCTTCTTTTTCTTATTTTCCTTCGTCTTCTACTCCTTCTTCTTCCCCTCCTTCTTCTCTTTCTTCTTTTCCTTTTTTTTTCTTCTTCTTCTTCTTCTTCTTCTTCTTCTTCTTCTTTATCTTTCTCTTTCTTCACCTTGTCCTTTTTCTTCTTTTTCATCTTCTTCTACTTCTTCTTCTTCTCTTTCTTCTCCTCCTTTTTCTTTTTATCTTCTTCTTATTCTTCTACTTCTGCTTCTTCTTCTCTTTATCTTTCTTCTCCTTCTCCTTTGTCTTCTTCTTCTTCTTCTTCTTCTCCTTTTTATTCTTTTCCTTCTTCTCATTATTCTTCTTCTTCTCCTTTTTCTTCTCCTTCTCTTTCGTCTCATTCTTCTTCTTCTTCTTCTTGTGCTACTTCTTCTCCATCTTCTTCTCCTTCTTCTTCTCCTTCTACTTCTTCTTCTTCTTCTTCTCCTCCTTCTCCTTCTCTTTATCTTTCTCTTCTCCTTCTCCTTTTTCTTCTTTTCCTTCTTCTTCTTCTAGTTCTCATTATTCTTCTTCTCCTTTTTCTTCTCCTCTTTCTTCTACTTCTTGTTCTTCTTGTTCTTGTTCTACTTCTTCTTCTCCTTCTTCTCCTTCTTCTCCTTCTTCTTCTTTTTCTTCTTTTCCTTCTTCTCCTTCTATTTCTTATTTTCCTTCTACTCCTTCTTCTTCTTCTTCTTCTTCTTCTTCTTCTCCTCCTCCTTCTTTTCCTTCTTCTTCTCTTTGTCCTACTTTTTTATTTTCCTTCTTCTCCTTTTTCTTTTTCTTCTTTTCCTTCTTCTTCTTCGTCTTCTTCTCCGCCTCCTTCTTCTTCTTCTCCTCCTTCTTCGTCTCCTTTTTCTTCTTTTCCTTCGTCTACTTTTTCCTCTTCTTCTTCTTTTCCTTCTTCTCTTTCTCTGTCTTCTCCTTTTGCTTCTTTTCCTTCTTCTTCTTCTCCTTCTTCTTCTCTTCCTTCTTCTGCTCTTTCTTCTCCTTTTTATTTTTTTCTTCTTCTTTTATTCCTTCTTCTTCTTCTCCTTCTTCTTCTTCTGCTCTTTCTTCTCCTTTTTATTTTTTTCTTCTTCTTTTCTTTCTTCTTCTTCTCCTTCTTCTTCTTCTCCTTCTTCTTTTTCGTCTTTTTCTTCTTCTTCTTCTTTTTCTTATTTTCCTTCTTCTACTCCTTCTTCTTCTCCTCCTTCTTTTTTCCTTCTTCTTCTTCTTTCTCTTCCTTTTTCTTCTTTTCCTTCTTCTTCTTCTTCTTCTTCTTCTTCTCCTTCTTCTTTTTCTTATTTTCTTTCTTCTTCTTTTACTTCTTCTTGTTCTACTTCTTCTTCTTTTTTTATTTTTCTCCTTTTTCTTCTTCTTCTTTTTCTTATTTTCCTTCTTCTTCTCCTCCTTCTTCTCTTCCTTTTTTTCCCCTTCTTCTTCTTCTTCTACTTCTTCTCTTTCTCCTCCTTTTCCTTCTTTTCCTTCTTCTTCTTCTCCTTATTTTTCTTCTTTTCTTTCCTCTTTCTTTCTTTTTCTTCGTCTTCTTTTTCTTATTTTCCTTCTTCAACTCCTTCTTCTTTTTTCCTTCTTCTTCTTCTTCTTCTTCTACTTCTCCTTCTTTTTTTCTTTTCCTACTATTTCTTCTCCTTTTCATTCTTTTTCTTATTTTCCTCCTTCTTCTTCTACTCCTTCTTCTTCTCTTTCTCCTCCTTTTTCTTATTTTCCTTCTTCTCCTTCTTTTTCTTCTTTTCTTTCTACTTTCTTCTTCTTTTTCTTCTTCGTCTTCTTCTTGTTCTACTTCTCCTTCTTCTTTTTTTCTTTTCCTTCTATTTATTCTCCTTCTCCTTTTTCTTCTTCTTATTCTTCTTCTTTTTCTTATTTTCCTTCGTCTTCTACTCCTTCTTCTTCCCCTCCTTCTTCTCTTTCTTCTTTTCCTTCTTTTCCTTCTTCTCCTTCTTCTATTTCTTCTTTTCCTTCTACTCCTTCTTCTTCTTCTTCTCCTCCTCCTCCTTCTTTTCCTTCTTCTTCTCTTTGTCCTACTTTTTTATTTTCCTTCTTCTTCTCCTTTTTCTTTTTCTTCTTTTCCTTCTTCTTCTTCGTCTCCTTTTTCTTCTTTTCCTTCGTCTACTTTTTCTTCTTCTTCTTCTTCTTTTCCTTCTTCTTCTCTTTCTCTGTCTTCTCCTTTTGCTTCTTTTCCTTCTTCTTCTTCTCCTTCTTCTTCTTCTCTTCCTTCTTCTGCTCTTTCTTCTCCTTTTCATTTTTTTTCTTCTTCTTTTCTTCCTTCTTCTTCTCCTTCTTCTTCTCTTCCTTCTTCTGCTCTTTTTTCTCCTTTTTATTTTTTTCTTCTTCTTTTCTTCCTTCTTCTCCTTCTTCTTCTTCTCCTTCTTCTTCTTTTTCGTCTTTTTCTTCTTCTTCTTCTTCTTCTTCTTCTTCTTTTTCTTATTTTCCTTCTTCTACTCCTTCTTCTTCTCCTCCTTCTTTTTTCCTTCTTCTTCTTCTTTCTCTTCCTTTTTCTTCTTTTCCTTCTTCTTCTTCTTCTTCTCCTTCTTCTTTTTCTTATTTTCTTTCTTCTTCTTTTACTTCTTCTTGTTCTACTTCTTCTTCTTTTTCTTCTTTTCCTTCTTCTTCTACTCCTTCTTCTCTTTCTTTTTTCCCCTTCTTCTTCTTCTTCTTCTTCTACTTCTTCTCTTTCTCCACCTTTTCCTTCTTTTCCTTCTTCTTCTCCTTATTTTTCTTCTTTTCTTTCTTCTTTCTTTCTTTTTCTTCGTCTTCTTTTTCTTATTTTCCTTCTTCAACTCCTTCTTCTTTTTTCCTTCTTCTTCTTCTTCTTCTTCTTCTTCTACTTCTCCTTCTTTTTTTTCTTTTCCTACTATTTCTTCTCCTTTTCATTCTTTTTCTTATTTTCCTTCTTCTTCTCCTTCTTTTTCTTCTTTTCTTTCTACTTTCTTCTTCTTTTTCTTCTTCTTCTTCGTCTTCTTCTTGTTCTACTTCTCCTTCTTCTTTTTTTCTTTTCCTTCTATTTATTCTCCTTCTCCTTTTTCTTCTTCTTATTCTTCTTCTTTTTCTTATTTTCCTTCGTCTTCTACTCCTTCTTCTTCCCCTCCTCTTTCTTCTTTTCCTTTTTTTTCTTCTTCTTCTTCTTCTTATTCTTCTTTATCTTTCTCTTTCTTCACCTTCTCCTTTTTCTTCTTTTTCATCTTCTTCTACTTCTTCTTCTCTTTCTTCTCCTCCTTTTTCTTTTTATCTTCTTCTTATTC
Source organism: Rhinoderma darwinii (assembly GCF_050947455.1). Taxonomy (NCBI): domain Eukaryota; kingdom Metazoa; phylum Chordata; class Amphibia; order Anura; family Rhinodermatidae; genus Rhinoderma; species Rhinoderma darwinii. The sequence goes on from NW_027461743.1 coordinate 433,026, forward strand.
TTGTACTTCTGCTTCTTCTTTTCTTTATCTTTCTTCTCCTTCTCCTTTGTCTTCTTCTTCTTTTTCTTCTTCTTCTTCTTCTCTTTCCTCTCCTTCTTTTTCTTCTTCTCCTTTTTCTCTTTATTCTCTTTCTTCTTCCCCTTTTTCTTTTTCGCCTTCTTCTATTTCTTCTTCTTCTCCTCCTTCTCTTTCTTCTCCACCTTTTTCTTTTTTTCCTTCTTCTTCTTTTTCTCCTTCTTCTCCTGCTTCTTCTTCTCTTTATCTTTCTTCTGATTCTCCTTTTTCTTCTTTTACTTCTTCTTCTCCTTCTTCTTCTTCTTACCTTTCTTCTCATTTTTCTTCTTTTTCTACTTCTTCTCCATATTCCTTCTTCTTTCTCTTTATCTTATTCTTTCTTCTCCTTTTTCTTCTTTTCATTCTTCTTCTTCTACTTCTCATTATTCTTCTTCTTTTTCCTCTCCTTCTCTTTCTTCTACTTCTTGTTCTTCTTGTTCTACTTCTTCTTATCCTTCCTTCTTCTTCTCCTTCTTCTTTTTCTTCTTTTCCTTCTTCTCCTTTTTCTTTTTCTTCTTTTCCTTCTTCTTCTACTCCTTCTTCTTCTCCTCCTCTTCCTACTTCTTCTTTTCCTTCTTCTTCTTCTCTTTGTACTCCTTTTTTTATTTTCCTTCTTCTCCTTTTTTCTTCCTTTCCTTCTTCTTCTTCTTCTTCTTCCCCTCCTCCTCCTTCTTCTTCTTCTCCTCCTTCTTCTCCTCCTCCTCCTCCTTCTTCTTCTTCTTCTTCTTCTCTTTCCTCTCCTTCTTTTTCTTCTTCTCCTTTTTCTCTTTATTCTCTTTCTTCTTCCCCTTTTTCTTTTTCTCCTTCTTCTATTTCTTCTTCTTCTCCTCCTTCTCTTTCTTCTCCACCTTTTTCTTTTTTTCCTTCTTCTTCTTTTTCTCCTTCTTCTCCTGCTTCTTCTTCTCTTTATCTTTCTTCTGATTCTCCTTTTTCTTCTTTTACTTCTTCTTCTCCTTCTTCTTCTTCTTCTTCTTCTTACCTTTCTTCTCATTTTTCTTCTTTTTCTACTTCTTCTCCATATTCCTTCTTCTTTCTCTTTATCTTTCTCTTTCTTCTCCTTTTTCTTCTTTTCATTCTTCTAATTCTACTTCTCATTATTCTTCTTCTTTTTCCTCTCCTTCTCTTTCTTCTACTTCTTGTTCTTCTTGTTCTTCTTGTTCTACTTCTTCTTATCCTTCCTTCTTCTTCTCCTTCTTCTTTTTCTTCTTTTCCTTCTTCTCCTTTTTCTTTTTCTTCTTTTCCTTCTTCTTCTACTCCTTCTTCTTCTCCTCCTCTTCCTACTTCTTCTTTTCCTTCTTCTTCTTCTCTTTGTACTCCTTTTTTTATTTTCCTTCTTCTCCTTTTTTCTTCCTTTCCTTCTTCTTCTTCTTCCCCTCCTCCTCCTTCTTCTTCTTCTCCTCCTTCTTCTCCTCCTCCTCCTCCTCCTTCTTCTTCTTCTTCTGCTTCTCCTTTTTCTTCTTTTCGTTCTTTTTTTCCTTATTCTACTTATTTTCCTACCTTCCTCCTCTTCTTCTTCTTCTTCTTCTTCTTCTTCTTCTTCTTCTTCTCCTTCTTCTTCTTTTCTCCTTCTCCTTTTTCTTCTTTTCATCTTCTTCTTCTACTTCTCATTCTTATGCTTCTTCTTATCCTTTTTCTTCTTTTCCTTCTTCTTCTACTTTTTCTTCTTCTTCTCCTTCTTCTTCTTCTTCTTCTTCTTCTCCTTCTTCTTCTCTTTCTGTCTTCTCCTTTTGCTTCTTTTCCTTCTTCTCCTTCTTCTTCTTCTCTTCCTTCTTCTGCTCTTTCTTCTCCTTTTTATTTTTTTCTTCTTCTTTTCCTCCTTCTTCTCCTTCTTCTTCTTTTTCTTCTTCTTCTCCTTCTTTTTCTCATTTTCCTTTTTCTACTCCTTCTTCTTCTCCTCCTTCTTTTTTACTTCTTCTTCTTCTTCTTCTTCTCTTTCTCCTCCTTTTTCTTCTTTTCCTTCTTCTTCTACTCCTTCTTCTCTTCCTTTTTTTTCCTTCTTCTTCTTCTCTTTCTCCTCCTTTTTCTTCTTTTCCTTCTTCTTCTGCTCCCTCTTCTCTTCCTTTTTTTCCCTTCTTCTTCTCTTTCTCCTCCTTTTCCTTCTTCTCCTTATTATTCTTCTTTTCTTTCTTTCTTCTTCTTCTCCTTCTTATTCTTCTTCTTTTTCTTATTTTCCTTCGTCTTCTACTCCTTCTTCTTCCCCTCCTTCTTCTCTTTCTTCTTTTACTTTTTTTTCTTCTTCTTCTTCTTTATCTTTCTCTTTCTTCACCTTCTCCTTTTTCTTCTTTTTCATCTTCTTCTACTTCTTCTTCTCTTTCTTCTCCTCCTTTTCTTTTTATCTTCTTCTTATTCTTCTACTTCTGCTTCTTCTTCTCTTTATCTTTCTTCTCCTTCTCCTTTGTCTTCTTCTTCTTTTTCTTCTTCTTCTTCTCTTTCTTCTCCTTCTTTTTCTTCTTCTCCTTTTTCTCTTTATTCTCTTTCTTCCCACCCTTTTTCTTTTTCGTCTGCTTCTTCTCTTTATCTCTCCTTCTACTTTTTCTACTTTTCCTCCTTCTATTTCTTCTTCTTCTTCTTCTTCTCGTTCTCTTTAATCTCCTTCTTTTTCTTCTTCTCCTTTTTCTCTTTATTCTCCCCCTTTTTCTTTTTCGTCTTCTTCTTCTCTTTATCTCTCCTTCTACTTTTTCTCCTTCTTCTATTTCTTCTTCTTCTCCTCCTTCTCTTTCTTCTCCACCTTTTTCTTTTTTTCCTTCTTCTTCTTTTTCTCCTTCTTCTCCTGCTTCTTCTTCTCTTTATCTTTCTTCTGATTCTCCTTTTTCTTCTTTTACTTCTTCTTCTCCTTCTTCTTCTTCTTCTTCTTACCTTTCTTCTCATTTTTCTTCTTTTTCTACTTCTTCTCCATATTCCTTCTTCTTTCTCTTTATCTTTCTCTTTCTTCTCCTTTTTCTTCTTTTCATTCTTCTAATTCTACTTCTCATTATTCTTCTTCTTTTTCCTCTCCTTCTCTTTCTTCTACTTCTTGTTCTTCTTGTTCTTCTTGTTCTACTTCTTCTTATCCTTCCTTCTTCTTCTCCTTCTTCTTTTTCTTCTTTTCCTTCTTCTCCTTTTTCTTTTTCTTCTTTTCCTTCTTCTTCTACTCCTTCTTCTTCTCCTCCTCTTCCTACTTCTTCTTTTCCTTCTTCTTCTTCTCTTTGTACTCCTTTTTTTATTTTCCTTCTTCTCCTTTTTTCTTCCTTTCCTTCTTCTTCTTCTTCTTCCCCTCCTCCTCCTTCGTCTTCTTCTCCTCCTTCTTCTCCTCCTCCTTCTTCTTCTTCTTCTTCTGCTTCTCCTTTTTCTTCTTTTCGTTCTTTTTTTCCTTATTCTACTTATTTTCCTTCCTTCCTCCTCCTCTTCTTCTTCTTCTTCTTCTTCTCCTTCTTCTTCTCTTTCTCTCTTTTCTCCTTCTCCTTTTTCTTCTTTTCATCTTCTTCTTCTACTTCTCATTCTTATGCTTCTTCTTATCCTTTTTCTTCTTTTCCTTCTTCTACTTTTTCTTCTTCTTCTCCTTCTTCTTCTTCTTCTTCTTCTTCTTCTTCTCCTTCTTCTTCTCTTTCTGTCTTCTCCTTTTGCTTATTTTCCTTCTCCTTCTTCTTCTTCTCTTCCTTCTTCTGCTCTTTCTTCTCCTTTTTATTTTTTTCTTCTTCTTTTCCTCCTTCTTCTTCTTCTCCTTCTTCTTCTTTTTCTTCTTCTTCTCCTTCTTCTTTTTCTCATTTTCCTTTTTCTACTCCTTCTTCTTCTCCTCCTTCTTTTTTCCTTCTTCTTCTTCTTCTCTTTCTCCTCCTTTTTCTTCTTTTCCTTCTTCTTCTACTCCTTCTTCTCTTCCTTTTTTTTTCCTTCTTCTTCTTCTCTTTCTCCTCATTTTTCTTCTTTTCCTTCTTCTTCTGCTCCCTCTTCTCTTCCTTTTTTTCCCTTCTTCTTCTCTTTCTCCTCCTTTTCCTTCTTCTCCTTATTATTCTTCTTTTCTTTCTTCTTTCTTTCTTCTTCTTCTCCTTCTTGTTCGTCTTCTTTTTCTTATTTTCCTTCTTCTTCTCCTTCTTATTTTTTCCTTCTTCTTCTTCTTCTTCTTCTTCTTCTCTTTCTCCTCTTTTTTATTTTTATTATTATTATTATTATTATTTCTACTTCTACTTCTTCTCTTTATCTTTCTTCTTCTTCACCTTTTTCTTCTTCTCTTTCTTCTCCTCCTTATTCTTCTTCTTCTCCTCCTCCTTCTTCTTCTTCTTCTTCTTCTTCTACTTCTTCTTGTTCTTCTTCTCCTTCTGCTTCTTCTCTTTATCTTTCTTCTCCTTCTACTTTCTCAACTTTTCCTTCTTATGCTTCTTCTCCTCCTCCTCCTCCTTCTTCTTCTCCTTCTTCTTGCTCTTCTTCTTGTTCTACTTCTTCTTCTCCTTCTTCTTCTTCTTCTTCTTCTTCTTATTCTCCTCCTCCTTCATTTTATTTTCCTTCTTATTCAACTTCTTCTTTTTCTACTTCTTCCTCCTCTTCTTCCTCTTCTTGTTCTCCTTCTTGTTCTCCTTCTTCTTCTCCTTCTTCTTCTTTTTCTACTTCTTCCTCCTCTTCTTCCTCTTCTTGTTCTCCTTCTTGTTCTCCTTTTTCTTTTTCTTCTTCTTCTTCTTCTTCTTCGTCTTCTTCTTCTTCCTCTTCTTCTTCTCCTTCTTCCTCTTCTTCTTCATCTTCTTCTTCTTCTTCTTGTTCTACTTCTTCTCCTTCTTCGTCTTCTACTACTACTCCTTCTTCTTCTTCTCCTCATTTTCCTTCATTTCTTTCTTCTTCTCCTTCTTCTTCATCTTCTTTTTCTTCTTCTCCTTCTTCTTCTTTTTTCCTTCTTCTTCTTCTCTTTCTCCTCCTTTTTATTATTTTCCTTCTTCTTCTTCTTCATCATCTTCTACTTCTCCTTTTTTTTCTTTTCCTTCTATTTCTTCTCCTTTTTCTTCTTCTTCTTATTATTTTTCTTATTTTCCTTCTTCTTCTACTCCTTCTTCTCCTCCTTTTTCTTCTCCTCCTTCTTTCTTTCCTTTCTTCTTCTTCTCTTTCTCCTCCTTTTTCTTATATTCCTCATTCTTCTCCTTCTTCTTCTTCTTATTCTTCTTCTTGTTCTACGTCTTCTTCTTTTTTTTCTTTTTCTTCTATTTATTCTCCTTTTTCTTCTTCTTCTTCTTCTTCTTCTTCTTCTTCTTCTTCTTCTTCTTCTTCTTCTTTTTCTTACTTTCCTTCTTCTTCTACTCCTTCTTCTTCCCCTCCTTCTTCTCTTTCTTCTTTTCCTTTTTTCTACTTCTGTTTTTTTCTTCTTCTTTTTCTTCCTCTTCTTCATCTTTCTCTTTCTTCACCTTCTCCTTTTTCTTCTTTTTCGTCTTCTTCTTCTCCTCCTTCTTCTACTTCTTCTTCTCTTTCTTCTCCTCCTTTTTCTTTTTTTCCTTCTTCTTTTCCTTCTTCTTTCTTCTCCTCCTTTTTCTCTTTATTCTCTTTCTTCTCCTCTTTTTTCTTTTTTGTCTTCTTCTTCTCCTTCTGCTTTTTCTCTTTATCTTTCTTCTCCTTCTACTTTTTCTACTTTTCCTTCTTCTTCTACTTCTTCTTCTTCTTCTTCTCCTCCTCCTTCTTCTTCTCCTCCTTCTCCTCCTTCTTCTTCTCCTTCTTCTTCTTTTTCTTCTTCTACTTCTTCCTCTTCTTGTTCTCCTTCTTCTCCTCCTTTTTCTTCTCCTTCTTCCTCTTCATCTTCTCCTTCTTCTTGTTCTACTTCTTTTTCTTCTTCTTCTTCTACTTCTTCTCCTTCTTCTCTTTCTTATTTTCCTTCTTCTTCTACTCCTTCTTCTCCCTCTTCCTCTTCTTCTTCATCTTCTCCTTCTTCTTCTTGTTCTACTTCTTCTCCTTCTTCGTCTTCTACTACTACTCCTTCTTCTTCTTCTCCTCATTTTCCTTCATTTCTTTCTTCTTCTTTTTTTTCTTTTCCTTCTATTTCTTCTCCTTCTCCTTTTTCTTCTTCTTCTTATTATTTTTCTTATTTTCCTTCTTCTTCTACTCCTTCTTCTCCTCCTTTTTCTTCTTCTCCTCCTTCTTTCTTTCCTTTCTTCTTCTTCTCTTTCTCCTCCTTTTTCTTATATTCCTCATTCTTCTCCTTCTTCTTCTTCTTCTTCTTCTTCTTCTTCTTCTTCTTCTTCTTCTTCTTGTTCTACGTCTTCTTCTTCTTTTTTTTCTTTTTCTTCTATTTATTCTCCTTTTTCTTCTTCTTCTTCTTCTTAGTTTCCTTCTTCTTCTACTCCTTCTTCTTCCCCTCCTTCTTCTATTTCTTCTTTTCCTTCTTCTTTCTTCTCCTCCTTTTTCTCTTTATTCTCTTTCTTCTCCTCTTTTTTCTTTTTCGTCTTCTTCTTCTCCTTCTGCTTCTTCTCTTTATCTTTCTTCTCCTTCTACTTTTTCTACTTTTCCTTCTTCTTCTACTTCTTCTTCTTCTTCTTCTTCTCCTCCTCCTTCTTCTTCTCCTCCTTCTCCTCCTTCTTCTTCTCCTTCTTCTTCTTCTCCTCCTTCTCCTCCTTCTTGTTCTCCTTCTTCTCCTCCTTTTTCTTCTCCTTCTTCCTCTTCATCTTCTCCTTCTTCTTGTTCTACTTCTTTTTCTTCTTCTTCTTCTACTTCTTCTCCTTCTTCTTCTCTTTCTTATTTTCCTTCTTCTTTTACTTCTTCTTCTTCTTCTTCTTATTATTATTTTTCTTTTTTTCCTCCTTCTTCTCCTCCTTTTTCTTCTCCTCCTTCTTTTTTTCCTTTCTTCTTCTTCTCTTTCTCCTCCTTTTTCTTATATTCCTCGTTCTTCTCCTTCTTCTTTTTCTTCTTTTCTTTCTTCTTTCCTCTTTCTTCTTCTTGTTCTACTTCTTCTTTTTTTTCTTTTTCTTCTATTTATTCTCCTTTTTCTTACTTTCCTTCTTCTTCCCCTCCTTCTTCTCTTTCTTCTTTTCCTTTTTTCTTCTTCTCTTTTTTTCTTCTTCTTCTTCATCTTTCTCTTTCTTCACCTTCTCCTTTTTCGTCTTCTTCTACTTCTTCTTCTCCTCCTTCTTCTACTTCTTCTCTTTCTTCTTTTTTCTTTTTCGTCTTCTTCTTCTCCTTCTGCTTCTTCTCTTTATCTTTCTTCTCCTTCTACTTTTTCTACTTTTACTTCTTCTTCTACTTCTTCTTCTTCTTCTCCTCCTCCTCCTTCTTCTTCTCCTCCTTCTTCTTCTTCTCCTTCTTCTTCTTTTTCTTCTTCTTCTTCTTCTTCTTCTTCTTCTTCTACTTCTTCTCCTTCTTCTTCTCTTTCTTATTTTCCTTCTTCTTCTACTTCTTCTTCTTCTTCTTCTTCTTCTTCTTCTTCTTCTTCTTCTTCTAGTCCTTCTCCTCCTTCTTTTTTTTATTTTCCTTCTATTTCTTCTCGTCCTTTTTCTTCTTATTATTATTTTTCTTATTTTCCTCCTTCTCTACTCCTCCTTCTTCTTCTCCTTTTTCTTCTCCTCCTTCTTTTTTTCCTTTCTTCTCTTTCTCCTTCTTTTTCTTATATTCCTCATTCTTCTCCTTCTTCTTTTTCTTCTTTTCTTTCTTCTTTCCTCTTTCTTCTTCTTATTCTTCTTCTTCTTGTTCTACTTCTTCTTCTTTTTTTTCTTTTTCTTCTATTTCTTCTCCTTTTTCTTACTTTCCTTCTTCTTCTACTCCTTCTTCTTCCCCTCCTTCTTCTCTTTCTTCTTTTCCTTTTTTCTTCTTCTGTTTTTTTCTTCTTCTGTTTTTTTCGTCTTCTTCTTCATCTTTCTCTTTCTTCACCTTCTCCTTTTTCGTCTTCTTCTACTTCTTCTTCTCCTCCTTCTTCTACTTCTTCTTCTCTTTCTTCTCCTCCTTTTTCTTTTTTTCCTTCTTCTTTTCCTTCTTCTTATTCTTCTACTTCTGCTTCTTCTTCTCTTTATCTTTCTTCTCCTTTTCCTTTTTCTTCTTCTTCTTCTCTTTCTTCTCCTCCTTTTTCTCTTTATTCTCTTTCTTCTCCTCTTTTTTCTTTTTCGTCTTCTTCTTCTCCTTCTGCTTCTTCTCTTTATCTTTCTTCTCCTTCTACTTTTTCTACTTTTACTTCTTCTACTTCTTCTTCTTCTTCTCCTCCTCCTTCTCCTCCTTCTCCTCCTTCTTCTTCTCCTTCTTCTTCTTTTTCTTCTTCTACTTCTTCCTCTTCTTGTTCTCCTTCTTCTTCTTCTCCTCCTTTTTCTTCTCCTTCTTCCTCTTCTTCATCTTCTCCTTCTTCTTGTTCTACTTCTTCTTCTACATCTTCTCCTTCTTCTTCTCTTTCTTATTTTCCTTCTTCTTTTACTCCTTCTTCTTCTTCTTCTTCTTCTAGTCCTTATCCTCCTCCTCATTCTTTTTCTTCTTTTTCTCCTTCTTCTACTTCTTTTCCTTCTTCTTTTTCTTCTTTTCCTTATTCTTCTCCTCCTTCTTCGACTTTTCCTTCTTCTCCTCCTCCTTCTTCTCCTTCTTCTTCTCCTCCTCCTCTTCCTCCTTCTTCTTCTACTCCTCCTTTTCTTCTTCTCTTTCTTCTCATTCTTCTTCTTTTTCTTGTTCTCCTTCTTCTCCTTCTTCTCCTTCTTCTCCTTCTTCTTCTCCTTCTTCTTCTCTTTTTCTTTCTCTTTCTGCTCCTTCTCCTTTTTCTTCTTTTCCTTCTTCTTCTTCTACTTCTCATTATTCTTCCCCTTCTTCTCCTTTTTCTTCTCCTTCTCTTTCTTCTATTTCTTGTTCTTCTTCTTGTTCTACTTCTTCTTTTCCTTCTTTTCCTTCTTCTTTTTCTTCTTTTCCTTCTTCTTCTTCTCCTTCTTCTTATTCTTCTTTTTCTTCTTCTTCTTCTACTCTTTCTTCTTTTCCTTCTTCTTCTCTTTGTCCTCCTTTTTTTATTTTCCTTCTTCTTCTCATCCTTTTTCTTTTTCTTCTTTTTCTTCTTTTTCTTCTTTTTCTTCTTTTTCTTCTTTTCCTTCTTCTTCTTCTCCTCCCCCTCCTTCTTCTTCTCCTTCTTCTCCTCCTCTTCCTTCTTCTTCTGCTTCTCCTTTTTCTTTTCCTTCTTCTTCTTCTACTTTTTCTCCTTCTCATTCTTCTTCTTCTTCTCCTTCTTCTTTTTCTTCTTCTTCTCTTTGTCCTCCTTTTTTTATTTTCCTTCTTCTTCTCCTCCTCCTCCCCCTCCTTCTTCTTCTACTTCTTCTCCTCCTTCTTCTTCTTCTCCTTCTCCTTTTTCTTCTTTTCCTTCTTTTTTTCCTTCTTCTTATTTTCCTTCCTCTTCTTCTTCTTCTTCTTCTCCTTATTATTCTCTTTCTCTATTTTCTCCTTCTCCTTTTTCTTCTTTTCCTTCTTCTTCTTCTACTTTTTCTCCTTCTTCTCATTCTTCTTCTTCTTCTCCTTCTTCTCCTCCTTTTTCTTATCTTTCTCTTCTCCTTTTGCTTATTTTCCTTCTTCTTCTCCTTCTACTTCTACTCTTCCTTCTTCTGCTCTTTCTTCTCCTCCTTTTTTTTTTTTTTCTTCTTCTTTTCCTCCTTCTTCTTCTCCTTCTTCTTCTTTTTCTTCTTATTTTCCTTCTTCTTTTTCTTATTTTCCTTCTTATACTCCTTCTTCTCCTCCTCCTTCTTTTTTCCTTCTTCTTCTACTTCTTCTTCTTGTTGTTCTTCTTCTCCTTCTTCTTCTTCTTCTCTATCTCCTTCTTTTTCTTCTTTTCTTTCTTCTTTTCTTTCTTCTTCTTCTTCTTCTTCTTGTTCTACTTCTTCTTCTCCTGCTCCTTTTTCTTCTTCTTCTTCTTTTCCTTTTTCTACTCCTTCTTCTCCTCCTTCTTTTTTTTTTTCCTCCTTCTTCTACTCCTTCTTCTCTTTCTCCTCCTTTTTCTTATTTTCCTTCTTCTCCTTCTTTTTCTTCTTTTCTTTCAACTTTCTTCTTCTTTTTCTTCTTCTTCGTCTTCTTCTTCTTGTTCTACTTCTCCTTCTTTTTTTCTTTTCCTTCTATTTATTCTCCTTGTCCTTCTTCTTCTTCTTTTTCTTATTTTCCTTCGTCTTCTACTCCTTCTTCTCTTTCTTCTTTTCCTTTTTTTCTTCTTCTGTTTTTTCTTCTTCTTCTTCATCTTTCTCTTTATTCACCTTCTCCTTTGTCTTCTTTTTCGTCTTCTTCTACTTCTTCTTCTCCTCCTTCTTCTTCTACTTCTTCTTCTCTTTCTTCTCCTCCTTTTTCCCTTCTTCTTTATCTTCTTCTTATTCTTCTACTTCTGCTTCTTCTTCTCTTGATCTTTCTTCTCCTTCTCCTTTTTCTTCTTCTTCTCTTTCTTCTCCTTTTTCTTCTTCTCCTTTTTCTCTTTATTCTCTTTCTTCTCCCACTTTTTCTTTTTCGTCTTCTTCTTCTCCTTCTGCTTCTTCTCTTTATCTCTCCTTCTACTTTTTCTCCTTCTTCTATTTCTTCTTCTTCTTCTTCTCCTTCTCTTTCTTCTCCACCTTTTTCTTTTTTCCTTCTTCTTCTTCCTTTTCTCCTTCTTCTCCTGCTTCTTCTTCTCTTTATCTTTCTTCTGATTCTCCTTTTTCTTGTTTTACTTCTTCTTCTCCTTCTTCTTCTCCTGCTTCTTCTTCTCTTTCTTCTCCTTTTTCTTCTTTTCCTTCTTCTTCTTCTACTTCTCATTATTCTTCCCCTTCTTCTCCTTTTTCTTCTCCTTCTCTTTCTTCTATTTCTTGTTCTTCTTCTTGTTCTACTTCTTCTTTTCCTTCTTTTCCTTCTTCTTTTTCTTCTTTTCCTTCTTCTTCTTCTCCTTCTTCTTTTTCTTCTTTTTCTTCTTCTTCTTCTACTCTTTCTTCTTTTCCTTCTTCTTCTCTTTGTCCTCCTTTTTTTATTTTCCTTCTTCTTCTCATCCTTTTTCTTTTTCTTCTTTTTCTTCTTTTCCTTCTTCTTCTTCTCCTCCCCCTCCTTCTTCTTCTCCTTCTTCTCCTCCTCCTCCTTCTTCTTCTGCTTCTCCTTTTTCTTTTCCTTCTTCTTCTTCTACTTTTTCTCCTTCTTCTCATTCTTCTTCTTCTTCTCCTTCTTCTTTTTCTTCTTCTTCTCTTTGTCCTCCTTTTTTTATTTTCCTTCTTCTTCTCCTCCTCCTCCCCCTCCTTCTTCTTCTACTTCTTCTCCTCCTTCTTCTTCTTCTCCTTCTCCTTTTTCTTCTTTTCCTTCTTTTTTTCCTTCTTCTTATTTTCCTTCCTCTTCTTCTTCTTCTCCTTATTATTCTCTTTCTCTATTTTCTCCTACTCCTTTTTCTTCTTTTCCTTCTTCTTCTTCTACTTTTTCTCCTTCTTCTCATTCTTCTTCTTCTTCTCCTTCTTCTCCTCCTTTTTCTTATCTTTCTCTTCTCCTTTTGCTTATTTTCCTTCTTCTTCTCCTTCTACTTCTACTCTTCCTTCTTCTGCTCTTTCTTCTCCTCCTTTTTTTTTTTCTTCTTCTTTTCCTCCTTCTTCTTCTCCTTCTTCTTCTTTTTCTTCTTATTTTCCTTCTTCTTTTTCTTATTTTCCTTCTTATACTCCTTCTTCTCCTCCTCCTTCTTTTTTCCTTCTTCTTCTACTTCTTCTTGTTGTTCTTCTTCTCCTTCTTCTTCTTCTTCTCTATCTCCTTCTTTTTCTTCTTTTCTTTCTTCTTTTCTTTCTTCTTCTTCTTCTTCTTGTTCTACTTCTTCTTCTCCTGCTCCTTTTTCTTCTTCTTCTTCTTTTCCTTTTTCTACTCCTTCTTCTCCTCCTTCTTTTTTTTTTTCCTCCTTCTTCTACTCCTTCTTCTCTTTCTCCTCCTTTTTCTTATTTTCCTTCTTCTCCTTCTTTTTCTTCTTTTCTTTCAACTTTCTTCTTCTTTTTCTTCTTCTTCTTCGTCTTCTTCTTGTTCTACTTCTCCTTCTTTTTTTCTTTTCCTTCTATTTATTCTCCTTGTCCTTCTTCTTCTTCTTTTTCTTATTTTCCTTCGTCTTCTACTCCTTCTTCTCTTTCTTCTTTTCCTTTTTTTCTTCTTCTGTTTTTTCTTCTTCTTCTTCATCTTTCTCTTTATTCACCTTCTCCTTTGTCTTCTTTTTCGTCTTCTTCTACTTCTTCTTCTCCTCCTTCTTCTTCTACTTCTTCTTCTCTTTCTTCTCCTCCTTTTTCCCTTCTTCTTTATCTTCTTCTTATTCTTCTACTTCTGCTTCTTCTTCTCTTGATCTTTCTTCTCCTTCTCCTTTTTCTTCTCTTTCTTCTCCTTTTTCTTCTTCTCCTTTTTCTCTTTATTCTCTTTCTTCTCCCACTTTTTCTTTTTCGTCTTCTTCTTCTCCTTCTGCTTCTTCTCTTTATCTCTCCTTCTACTTTTTCTCCTTCTTCTATTTCTTCTTCTTCTTCTTCTCCTTCTCTTTCTTCTCCACCTTTTTCTTTTTTCCTTCTTCTTCTTCTTCCTTTTCTCCTTCTTCTCCTGCTTCTTCTTCTCTTTATCTTTCTTCTGATTCTCCTTTTTCTTGTTTTACTTCTTCTTCTCCTTCTTCTTCTCCATCTTCCTCTTTATCTTTCTTCCCTTTCTCCTTTTTCTTCTTTTCCTTCTTCTTCTTCTTCTTTTACTCCTTCTTCTTCATCATCTTCTTCTATTTCTATTTCTTCTCCTTCTTCTTTTTCTCTTTCTCTTTCTTCTCATTTTTCTTATTTTCCTTCTTCTTCTTTTTTTGTTCTCCTTTTTCTTAATTTCCTTCTTCTATTTCTTCTCTTTCTCTTTCTTCTCCCTCTCTTTTTTCTTCTCTACCTTTATCTTTTTCTTCTTCTTCTTCTACTTCTCCTTCTTCTCCTTTTTGTCTTTTCCTTCTATTTATTCTCCGTCTCCTTTTTCTTCTTCTTATTCTTCTTCTTTTTCTTATTTTCCTTCGTCTTCTACTCCTTCTTCTTCCCATCCTTCTTCTCTTTCTTCTTTTCCTTTTTTTCTTCTTCTGTTTTTTCTTCTTCGTCTTCTTCTTCCTCTTTCTCTTTCTTCACCTTCTCCTTTTTCTTCTTTTTCGTATTCTTCTACTTCTTCTTTTCCTCCTCCTTCTTCTTCTACTTCTTCTTCCTCTTCTTCTCTTTCTTCTCCACCTTTTTTCTTTTTTTTTCCTTCTTCTTCTTTTTCTCCTTCTTCTCCTGCTTGTTCTTCTCTTTATCTTTATTCTCCTTCTCCTTTTTCTTCTTTTACTTCTTCTTCTTCTTCTTCTTCATCTTCTCCTTCTTCTTTTTTCCTTCTTCTTTATCTTCTTCTTATTCTTCTACTTCTGCTTCTTCTTCTCTTTATCTTTCGTCCCCTTCTCCTTTTTCTTCTTTTTCTTCTTCTTCTCTTTCTTCTCCTTCTTTTTCTTCTTCTCCTTTTTCTCTTTATACTCTTTCTTCTCTCCCTTTTTCTTTTACGTCTTCTTCTTCTCCTTCTGCTTCTTCTCTTTATCTCTCCTTCTACTTTTTCTACTTCTTCTATTTCTTCTTCCTCTCCTTCTCTTTCTTCTCCACCTTTTTTCTTTTTTTTCCTTCTTCTTCTTTTTCTCCTTCTCCTGCTTGTTCTTCTCTTTATCTTTATTCTCCTTCTCCTTTTTCTTCTTTTACTTCTTCTTCTTCTTCTTCTTCTTCTTCTTCTTCTTCATCTTCTCCTTCTTCTTCTTGTTCTTCTTCTTCTTCTTCTTCTTCTCTTTCTTCTCATTTTTCTTCTTTTTCTATTTCTTCTCCATCTTCCTCTTTATCTTTCTTCCCTTTCTCCTTTTTCTTCTTTTCCTTCTTCTTCTTCTTTTACTCCTTCTTCTTTATCATCTTCTTCTATTTCTATTTCTTCTCCTTCTTATTTTTCTTCTTTTTCTTCTACTAGTTCTCCTTCTTCTTCTTCTCTTTCTCTTTCTTCTCCTTTTTCTTCTTCTTCTTCTTCTTCTTCTTTTCCTCCTTCTTCTTCATCATCTTCGTCTTCTATTTCTATTTCTTCTCCTTCTTATTTTTCTTCTTTTTCTTCTACTAGTTATGCTTCTTCTCTTTCTCTTTCTTCTCATTTTTCTTATTTTCCTTCTTCTTTTTTTCTTCTCCTTTTTCTTAATTTCCTTCTTTTTCTTCTATTTCTTCTCCCTCTCTTTTTTCTTCTCTACCTTCATCTTTTTCTTCTAATTTTTCTTCTTTTTCTTCTTCTTCTTCTTCTCCTTCTTCTTCTTCTAGTTCTGAACGGGACAGAGGTGTTTAGAGGAAATAGAGGAGTCTGGAGAGGACAGAGGAGGCTGGAGAGGAAACAGGGGTCTAGAGAGGACAAAGGGGTTTGGAGAGAATAGAGGGTTCTGTAGGAGGATATAGGAGTCTAGAGAGGAAAGAGGGGTCAGGAGGAGGAGAGGGGAGTCTGAAGGGGAACGGAGGGGACAGAAGTGTCTGGAAGGGACAGAAATGTCTGGAGGGGGGGACAGTGGGGCTTGGCGGGAACAGAAGTGTCAAGAGAATAGAGGGGACAGAGGAGTCTGGGGAGAATAGAGGGGTCTAGAGGGGACAAAGTTGTCAGGAGAGGAAAGAGGGTTCTGTAGGAGGCTATAGGGATCTACAGAGGAAAGAGGTCACAAGCCAGAGGGGCTCTAGAGATGTCATAGGTGCCAGGTGGGGGCTAAAGTGTCTGAAAGGGTTAAGAGGTGTCAGACTAGAACAGAGGTTTCTGGAAGGGGACACAGAAGTCTGGAGATGACAGAAAGATCTGAGGGGGACAGAGGTTTTTTGAGTGAAAAAGGGGGTCTGGAGGGACAGAGGAGTTTGGGGAGGATAGTGGGGTCTGGAGAGATAGAGGGGTCTGGATGAGGAAAGAGAAATCTGGAGAAGATAGAGGGGTCTTGAGAGAACAGAGGGGTCTGCAGCAGTACAGAGGGGTCTGGAGGGGACAGAAGAGTTTGGAGAGGACAGAGTGTTCTAAGGGAACAGGAGGGTCTGAGGAGGACAGAGGGGTCTGGTGGGGACATAGAGGTCTGGCACGACCATAATAGTTTTTACTGTCCGCAAATATGGATCCGACGGCTACGGATACACATCCGCAGGCGTCCACAATTGCAGAAGCACCTATAGACCTCTAAGGGTGATTCCGTGCCGCAATTGTGGACAAGAATAGGACATGTTCTATATTTTGTGGATCATTTCTACGGGCTGGACACACATCCATAAATATACAGAAAACTGTGCCATGACGAACGAATGGGTCCCCAATTTCATCTGTAATTCTGGAGGGGGCAGATGAGACTGAAGGGTACAGTAGGGTCTAAAAGCGAAAGAGGAGTGTGGATGGGACAGAGGGGTCTGTAGGGGACAGGGTCTGAGGTGGTGAGTTGGACCCCTAAGTAGGTCAGGGATATGTCTATCCAATTATATTTGTAGTTTTGTTTGAGTAATTGGAAGGTATGTGGTGGGGCGTTATTTGGGAGCGCTTCTGTCCTGGCTGCATTTGTTTTATAGCCCGATAGTCTCCCATACGTGTGGAGGATGTTAGTGAGGTTGGGTAGGGAGGAGTGAGGGTTCGTAATAGTCAGGAGAACGTCATCCACAAATACTGAGACCTTAAACTCTCTAGCTCGTATCGAAACTCTCCTAATGTCTAGGGATTTGTGTATCTGGGCCGCTAGGGGCTAAAAACAGAGCACAAATAGGAGTGGTGGGAGTGGACATCCTTGTCGCGCGACTTTCCATATAGGGAACGGAGGGGAGATGGAGTGTGAGAGTTTAATAGCTGATGTCGGGGTAAAGACCACGCAGAGTGGCCAGAAAAGGACCTGCGATTCCATGGGCGCTCATGGCTTCAAACAGGAATGGCCACACCAGGCGATCAAACGCCTTCTCGGCATTAAGGCTGAAAAGGACCCCTGATTCTTCCTGATTGTTCAGAGCATCAATGAGGTTGAGGGTCCTTCTTGTGTTATCTCCTCCCTATCTAAGTTGGATAAAGCCCAATGGTCCTTATGGATCAAAGAGGGAAGCCGAACATTGAGTCTATTATCTGGGAGGCGAGTGAAGATTTTTAGGTCGGAGTTCAGGAGAGCGATGGGTCTATAATTAGTGCAGTCTGCGGGGTCTTTCCCCGGTTCTGGAGTCAAGGTGAAGTGTGAGTGTAAGAAGGTTTGGGGGATGGGGGAGCCCTGTAGGAAGGTGTTAAACAAAGAGATCATCTATGGAACCAGGATCTCACCAAAGGTCTTATAATAAATATATGTAAAGCCATCCGGCCCGGGAGCTTTACCACCCGGTAGGTTCTTCAAGATTTCCAAGAGAGGCATTTAAAGAGGAGAGTTCCTCAGTGGTGAGTTTTGGAAGTTTGCAGGAGGATAGATGGGCTTTTAAAGTTTCCTGATGACGGGCTGGATCTATGGGTAGTGTGGAGGGCAAGTTATATACATCTCCATAGTAATCCTGAAAAAGTATCCGAGTGGTGTTGGAGGAGACCCGTACTGTCCCTACTGTCAGTTTTCTGATCCATCACTAGTCGTGCTAGGAGGTGTGGGCTTTGTTTCCCTTGTTGTAATCATGTTGCTTGGTGTAGAGGAGGGACATGTCCACCCCCTTCATGGATATATCTTTGAGCTGAGCTCAGGCCCCATTTAGTCTCTGCAGGGTTGACACAGCCGGGTGGTCCCCCATCGCCCTTGCTAGTTTGGATATACTTTGAAGGAGCGCGTCATGTTGTGCCTTAGAATCTTATTTTAACCTGAAGCCCATAGCCGTGCAATGTCCTGTCAGTACTGCTCCTCAATGTCCCCTCAGTACTGCTTCTCAATTTCCCCTCAGTACTGCTCCTCAATGTCCCCTCAGTACTGCTTCTCAATTTCCCCTCAGTACTGCTCCTCAATGTCCCCTCAGTACTGCCCCTCAATGTCCCCTCAGTACTGCTCCTCAATGTCCCCACAGTACTGCTCCTCAATGTCCCCTCAGTACTGCTCCTCAATGTCCCCTCAGTACTGCTCCTCAATGTCCCCTCAGTACTGCTCCTCAATGTCCCCTCAGTACTGCCCCTCAATGTCCCCTCAGTACTGCTCCTCAATGTCCCCTCAGTACTGCCCCTCAATGTCCCCTCAGTACTGCCCCTCAATGTCCCCTCAGTACTGCTCCTCAATATCCCCTCAGTACTGCTCCTCAATGTCCCCTCAGTACTGCTCCTCAATGTCCCCTCAGTACTGCCCCTCAATGTCCCCACAGTACTGCTCCTCAATATCCCCTCAGTACTGCCCCTCAATGTCCCCTCAGTACTGCTCCTCAATGTCCCCTCAGTACTGCCCCTCAATGTCCCCTCAGTACTGCCCCTCAATGTCCCCTCAGTACTGCTCCTCAATGTCCCCTCAGTACTTCTCCTCAATGTCCCCTCAGCACTGCTCCTCAATGTCCCCTCAGTACTGCTCCTCAATGTCCCCTCAGTACTGCTCCTCAATGTCCCCTCAGTACTGCTCCTCAATGTCCTCTCAGTACTGCCCCTCAATGTCCCCTCAGTACTGCCCCTCAATGTCCCCTCAGTACTGCTCCTCAATATCCCCTCAGTACTGCTCCTCAATGTCCCCTCAGTACTGCTCCCCAATGTCTCCTCAGTACTGCCCCTCAATATCCCCTCAGTACTGCTCCTCAATGTCCTCTCAGTACTGCTCCTCAATGTCCCCTCAGTACTGCCCCTCAATGTCCCCTCAGTACTGCCCCTCAATGTCCCCTCAGTACTGCCCCTCAATGTCCCCTCAGTACTGCTCCTCAATGTCCCCTCAGTACTGCTCCTCATTGTCCCCTCAGTACTGCTTCTCAATGTTCCCTCAGTACTGCCGCTCAATGTCCCCTCAGTACTGCTCCTCAATGTCCCCTCAGTACTGACCCTCAATGTCCCCTCAGTACTGCTCCTCAATGTCCCCTCAGTACTGCCCCTCAATGTCCCCTCAGTACTGCTCCTCAATGTCCCCTCAGTACTGCTCCTCAATGTCCCCTCAGTACTGCTCCTCAATGTCTCCTCAGTACTGCTCCTCAATGTCCCGTCAGTACTGCCCCTAAATATCCCCTCAGTACTGCTCCTCAATGTCCCCTCAGTACTGCTCCTCATTGGCCCCTCAGTACTGCTCCTCAATGTCTCCTCAGTACTGCTCCTCAATGTCCCCTCAGTACTGCTCCTCAATGTCCCCTCAGTACTGCTCCTCAATGTCCCCTCAGTACTTCTCCTCAATGTCCCCTCAGTACTGCTCCTCAATGTCCACTCAGTACTGCTCCTCAATGTCCCCTCAGTACTGCTCCTCAATGTCCCCTCAGTACTGCTCCTCAATGTCCCCTCAGTACTGCTCCTCAATGTCCTCTCAGTACTGCCCCTCAATGTCCCCTCAGTACTGCCCCTCAATGTCCCCTCAGTACTGCTCCTCAATATCCCCTCAGTACTGCTCCTCAATGTCCCCTCAGTACTGCTCCCCAATGTCTCCTCAGTACTGCCCCTCAATATCCCCTCAGTACTGCTCCTCAATGTCCCCTCAGTACTGCCCCTCAATGTCCCCACAGTACTGCTCCTCAATATCCCCTCAGTACTGCCCCTCAATGTCCCCTCAGTACTGCTCCTCAATGTCCCCTCAGTACTGCCCCTCAATGTCCCCTCAGTACTGCCCCTCAATGTCCCCTCAGTACTGCTCCTCAATGTCCCCTCAGTACTTCTCCTCAATGTCCCCTCAGCACTGCTCCTCAATGTCCCCTCAGTACTGCTCCTCAATGTCCCCTCAGTACTGCTCCTCAATGTCCCCTCAGTACTGCTCCTCAATGTCCTCTCAGTACTGCCCCTCAATGTCCCCTCAGTACTGCCCCTCAATGTCCCCTCAGTACTGCTCCTCAATATCCCCTCAGTACTGCTCCTCAATGTCCCCTCAGTACTGCTCCCCAATGTCTCCTCAGTACTGCCCCTCAATATCCCCTCAGTACTGCTCCTCAATGTCCTCTCAGTACTGCTCCTCAATGTCCCCTCAGTACTGCCCCTCAATGTCCCCTCAGTACTGCCCCTCAATGTCCCCTCAGTACTGCCCCTCAATGTCCCCTCAGTACTGCTCCTCAATGTCCCCTCAGTACTGCTCCTCATTGTCCCCTCAGTACTGCTCCTCAATGTTCCCTCAGTACTGCCGCTCAATGTCCCCTCAGTACTGCTCCTCAATGTCCCCTCAGTACTGCTCCTCAATGTCCCCTCAGTACTGACCCTCAATGTCCCCTCAGTACTGCTCCTCAATGTCCCCTCAGTACTGCCCCTCAATGTCCCCTCAGTACTGCTCCTCAATGTCCCCTCAGTACTGCTCCTCAATGTCCCCTCAGTACTGCTCCTCAATGTCTCCTCAGTACTGCTCCTCAATGTCCCGTCAGTACTGCCCCTCAATATCCCCTCAGTACTGCTCCTCAATGTCCCCTCAGTACTGCTCCTCATTGGCCCCTCAGTACTGCTCCTCAATGTCTCCTCAGTACTGCTCCTCAATGTCCCCTCAGTACTGCTCCTCAATGTCCCCTCAGTACTGCTCCTCAATGTCCCCTCAGTACTTCTCCTCAATGTCCCCTCAGTACTGCTCCTCAATGTCCACTCAGTACTGCTCCTCAATGTCCCCTCAGTACTGCTCCTCAATGTCCCCTCAGTACTGCTCCTCAATGTCCCCTCAGTACTGCTCCTCAATGTCCTCTCAGTACTGCCCCTCAATGTCCCCTCAGTACTGCCCCTCAATGTCCCCTCAGTACTGCTCCTCAATATCCCCTCAGTACTGCTCCTCAATGTCCCCTCAGTACTGCTCCCCAATGTCTCCTCAGTACTGCCCCTCAATATCCCCTCAGTACTGCTCCTCAATGTCCTCTCAGTACTGCTCCTCAATGTCCCCTCAGTACTGCCCCTCAATGTCCCCTCAGTACTGCCCCTCAATGTCCCCTCAGTACTGCCCCTCAATGTCCCCTCAGTACTGCTCCTCAATGTCCCCTCAGTACTGCTCCTCATTGTCCCCTCAGTACTGCTCCTCAATGTTCCCTCAGTACTGCCGCTCAATGTCCCCTCAGTACTGCTCCTCAATGTCCCCTCAGTACTGACCCTCAATGTCCCCTCAGTACTGCTCCTCAATGTCCCCTCAGTACTGCCCCTCAATGTCCCCTCAGTACTGCTCCTCAATGTCCCCTCAGTACTGCTCCTCAATGTCCCCTCAGTACTGCTCCTCAATGTCTCCTCAGTACTGCTCCTCAATGTCCCGTCAGTACTGCCCCTCAATATCCCCTCAGTACTGCTCCTCAATGTCCCCTCAGTACTGCTCCTCATTGGCCCCTCAGTACTGCTCCTCAATGTCTCCTCAGTACTGCTCCTCAATGTCCCCTCAGTACTGCTCCTCAATGTCCCCTCAGTACTGCTCCTCAATGTCCCCTCAGTACTGCTCCTCAATGTCCCCTCAGTACTTCTCCTCAATGTCCCCTCAGTACTGCTCCTCAATGTCCCCTCAGTACTGCTCCTCAATGTCCCCTCAGTACTGCTCCTCAATGTCCCCTCAGTACTGCTCCTCAATGTCTCCTCAGTACTGCTCCTCAATGTCCCCTCAGTACAGCTCCTCAATATCCCCTCAGTACTGCTCCTCAATGTCTCCTCAGTACTGCTCCTCAATGTCCCCTCAGTAAATCTCAATGTCCCCTCAGTACTGCTCCTCAATGTCCCCTCAGTACTGCTCCTCAATGTCCCCTCAGTACTGCCCCTCAATGTCCCCTCAGTACTGCCCCTCAATGTCCTCTCAGTACTGCCCCTCAATGTCCCCTCAATACTGCTCCTCAATGTCCCCTCAGTACTGCTCCTCAATGTCTCCTCAGTACTGCTCCTCAATGTCCCCTCAGTACTGCTCCTCAATGTCCTCTCAGTACTGCTCTTCAATGTCCCCTCAGTACTGCCCCTCAATGTCCCCTCAGCACTGCCCCTCAATGTCCCCTCAGTACTGCTCAGCAATGTCCACTCAGTACTGCTCCTCAATGTCCCCTCAGTACTGCTCCTCAATATCCCCTCAGTACTGCTCTTCTATGTCCCCTCAGTACTTCCCCTCAATGTGCCCTCAGTACTGCTCCTCAATGTCTCCTCATTACTGCTCCTCAATGTCCCCTCAGTACTGCTCCACAATGTCCCATCAGTACTGCTCCTCAATGTCCCCTCAGTACATCTCCTCAATGTCCCCTCAGTACTGCTCCTCAATGTCCCCTCAGTACTGCTCCTCAATGTCCCCTCAGTACTGCCCCTCAATGTCCTCTCAGTACTGCTCCTCAATGTCTCCTCAGTACAGCTCCTCAATGTCCCCTCAGTACTGCCCCTCAATGTCCCCTCAGTACTGCCACTCAATGTCCCCTCAGTACTGCCCCTCAATGTCCCCTCAGTACTGCCACTCAATGTCCCCTCAGTACTGCTCCTCAATGTCCCCTCAGTACTGCCCCTCAATGTCCCCTCAGTACTGCTCCTCAATGTCCCCTCAGTACTGCTCCTCAATGTCTCCTCAGTACTGCTCCTCTATGTCCCCTCAGTACTGCTCCTCAATGTCCCCTCAGTACTTCTCCTCATTGTCCCCTCAGTACTGCTCCTCAATGTCCCCTCAGTACTGCTCCTCAAGGTCCCCTCAGTACTGCTCCTCAATGTCCCCTCAGTACTGCTCCCCAATGTCCCCTCAGTACTGCTCCTCAATGTCCCCTCAGTACTGCTCCTCAATGTCCCCTCAGTACTTCTCCTCAATGTCCCCTCAGTACTGCCCCTCAATGTGCCCTCAGAACTGCCCCTCAATATCCCCTCAGTACTGCTCCTCAATGTCCCCTCAGTACTTCTCCTCAATGTCCCCTCAGTACTGCCCCTCAATGTCCCCTCAGTACTGCCCATCAATGTCCCTTCATTACTGCCCCTCAAAGTCCCCTAGTACTGCTCCTCATTGTCCCCTCAGTACTGCCCCTCAATGTCCCCTCAGCACTGCCCCTCAATGTCCCCTCAGTACTGCTCCTCAATGTCTCCTCAGTACTGCTACTCAGTGTCCCCTCAGTACTGCCCCTCAATGTCCCCTCAGCACTGCCCCTCAATGTCCCCTCAGTACTGCTCCTCAATGTCTCCTCAGTACTGCCCCTCATTATCCCCTCAGTACTGCTCCCCAATGTCTCCTCAGTACTGCCCCTCAATGTCCCCTCAGTACTGCTCCTCAATGTCCCCTCAGTACTGCTCCTCAATGTCCCCTCAGTACTGCCCCTCAATGTCCCCTCAGTACTGCTCCTCAATGTCCCCTCAGTACTGCTCCTCAATGTCCCCTCAGTACTGCTCCTCAATGTCCCCTCAGTACTGCTCCTCAATGTCCCCTCAGTACTGCTCCTCAATGTCCCCTCAGTACTGCCCCTCAATGTCCCCTCAGTACTGCTCCTCAATGTCCCCTCAGTACTGCTCCTCAATGTCCCCTCAGTACTGCTCCTCAATGTCCCCTCAGTACTGCTCCTCAATGTCCCCTCAGTACTGCTCCTCAATGTCCCCTCAGTACTGCTCCTCAATGTCCCCTCAGTACTGCTCCTCAATGTCCCCTCAGCACTGCCCCTCAATGTCCCCTCAGTACTGCTCCTCAATGTCCCCTCAGTACTGCTCCTCAATGTCCCCTCAGTACGGCTCCTCAATGTCTCCTCAGCACTGCCCCTCAATGTCCCCTCAGTACTGCTCCTCAATGTCCCCTCAGTACTGCTCCTCAGTGTCCCCTCAGTACTGCCCCTCAATGTCCCCTCAGTACTGCTCCTCAATGTCCCCTCAGTACTGCTCCTCAATGTCCCCTCAGTACTGCTCCTCAATGTCCCCTCAGTACTGCTCCTCAATATCCCCTCAGTACTGCTCCTCAATGTCTCCTCAGTACTGCTCCTCAATGTCCCCTCAGTACTGCTCCTCAATGTCCCCTCAGTACTGCTCCTCAATGTCCCCTCAGTACTGCCTTATGGGCTTCCCATAGGGTGGGGATAGATGAGCCTGAGCCTTGATTATGTTCGTTGAAGTCCCGTAGGTGCGTACGCAGTTCATCCCTGAGGGTTGGGGTTTTAACTAATGATTCGCCAGTGACATGCTCTTTTTGGGCGGCCACCGACTGTTAAGTGTACAGAAGCGGTTGCGTGGTCTGACCAGGATATAGGGTCGATGGTTGCAGAGCGGAGGAGGGGAGGGCAGGGATCTAGTCCAGACAAGTATGGGTGCTGTGAGTGTGTGAAAAGGGACTTCCGATCTCTAAGGACTTGACGACGTTTCACATTTCATTTGAGGCCCCTCACGTAATACGTTTAACCATAGTTCTGTAGGGCGGGGGGTGAGTAGTTGATGATGAGGGTGTGTACAGCTCACGATCATGTAGAAGTGGGCAGCCGCCAGGTTTCATGGAAGAGGCGGATTGGGGGGGCACAAGGGTTTAGATGAATATGGGGAAAAAAACATATATTGTTAGCAACATGAGGAAACAACACGTGGTAGGCGCGTAGTACTAACTACCACCAGGGAATATGGGGCACCCGGGGGCGGGTGATATTGCGGCAGGTCAGAGAAGCGCGTAATACAACTGTCCGCAACTCTCTGACTACAGCGGGGGAACTGCAGAGATTATACACTAATATTGGGGGGGTTACAGTGGATGAACGCAGCGGCAGGTGGGGACTGTGCCGTTAGGACTCACAGTCAATCGGTCGGGGAGGTAAACCAGGAAGCCTCCAGGGTATCCTGCACTGCCACAATATATTAAAGAGAAAAAAACACGGAGCGTAAGTGTAAGGCCGCCGAAAGATGTGAGTGGGATTAGAAGGTGTCGGTCAGTAGGTGTCCGGATCCCTTCGTGGAAATGTGCAGGTGTCAGCAGGTGTTCCAGTGATCCTTAAGGGGGGTCAGATCTCAGGGAGCGCCGGGGTGGCAATCCTCTAGGGGAGGGCTCCTCCTTTTGTTTTTGGACTGACTGCAGACTGGAGGTGAAGGTGGAAGAGGGGTCTCCCAGTCTTGCAGTTTGGGAATTCTCAGAAGTCAGGTAGATCCCTCTGGGCTCTTAAAGTTGCCGAGGAGCCACCTTTTCGGGCAGTGAGGGAGAACAGAACGCCCCATCTGTAGTTGATGTTGTGGTCTCACAGAGTAGCGAGAAGAGGGCGTAATACCCTCCATTTTTGGAGGGTAATCCATGAGGGGGCCGGAAACAACTGAATCAGGGAACCCTCTGAAGCCAGGTTTTACTGTGTGTATGACTATGTATGACTGCATGTATAACTGTATGTATAACTATGTATATCTGTATGTATTACTGTATGTATAACTGTAAAACTGTATGTATGACTGTATGCATAACTGTATGTATGACTGTATGTATGACTGCATGTATGACTATGTATGACTGCATGTATAACGGCATGTATAACTGTATGTATAACTGTATGTATGACTGTATGCATAACTGTATGTATGACTGTATGTATAACTGTATGTATGACTGTATGTATAACTGTATGTATAACTGTATGTATGACTGTATGTATGACTGCATGTATAACTGTATGTATGACTGTATGTATGACTGTATGTATGACTATGTATGACTGCATGTATAACTGTATGTATAACTGTATGTATGACTGTATGTATGACTATGTATGACTGTATGTATAACTATGAATATATGTATGTATGACTGCATGTATAACTGTATGTATAACTGTATGTATGACTGTATGTATAACTGTATGTATGACTGTATGCATAACTGTATGTATGACTGTATGTATGACTGCATGTATGACTATGTATGACTGCATGTATAACGGCATGTATAACTGTATGTATAACTGTATGTATGACTGTATGCATAACTGTATGTATGACTGTATGTATGACTGTATGTATAACTATATGTATGACTGTATGTATAACTGTATGTAAAACTGTATGTATGACTGTATGTATGACTGCATGTATAACTGTATGTATGACTGTATGTATGACTATGTATGACTATGTATGACTGCATGTATAACTGTATGTATAACTGTATGTATGACTGTATGTATGACTATGTATGACTGTATGTATAACTATGTATATATGTATGTATGACTGCATGTATAACTGTATGTATAACTGTATGTATGACTGTATGTATGACTGCATCTATGACTGAATGTATGACTGCATGTATAACTGTATGTATGACTGTATGTATAACTGCATGTATAACTGTATTTATAACTGTATGTATGACTGTATGTATGACTGCACGTATAACTGTATGTATGACTGTATGTATGACTGCATGTATAACTGTATGTATGACTGTATGCATGACTATGTATGACTGTATGTATGACTGTATGTATGACTGTATGTATGACTGCATGTATAACTGTATGTATGACTATGTATGACTGCATGTATAACTGTATGTATGACTGTATGTATGACTATGTATGACTGCATGTATAACTGTATGTATGACTGTATGTATGACTCTGTATGACTGCATGTATAACTGTATGTATGACTGTATGTATGACTATGTATGACTGTATGTATGACTGCATGTATGACTGGATGTATAACTGTATGTATAACTGTATGTATGACTATGTATGACTGCATGTATAACTGTATGTATGACTGTATATATGACTATGTATGACTGTATGTATGACTGTATGTATGACTGTATGTATGACTGCATGTATGACTGCATGTATGACTGTATGTATGACTGCATGTATAACTGTATGTATGACTGCATGTATAACTGTATGTATAACTGTATATATGTATGACTATGTATGACTATGTATGACTGTATGTATGACTGCATGTATAACTGTATGTATAACTGTATGTATGACTGTATGTATGACTATGTATGACTGTATGTATGACTGCATGTATAACTGTATGTATGACTGTATGTATGACTGCATGTATAACTGTATGTATGACTGTATGTATGACTATGTATGACTGTATGTATGACTACATGTATAACTGTATGTATGACTGTATGTATGACTATGTATGACTGCATGTATAACTGTATGTATAACAGTATGTATGACTGTATGTATGACTATGTATGACTGTATGCATGACTATGTATGACTGCATGTATAACTGTATGTATGACTGCATGTATAACTGTTTGTATGACTATGTATGACTGTATGTATGTCTATGTATGACTGCATGTATAACTGTATGTATAACTGTATATATAACTGTATGGATGACTGTATGTATGACTATGTATGACTATGTATGACTGCATGTATAACTGTATGTATTACTGTATGTATGACTGTATGTATGACTGCATGTATAACTGTATGTATGACTGTATGTATGACTATGTATGACTGCATGTATAACTGTATGTATGACTGTATGTATGACTGTGTATGACTGTCACATTGGGTTCGTGGACCCACTGGGCCATACTGCCTTGGCGGTATGTCAGCTGGCCAACAGGGTGCCGGTCACAGTTCACAGTTCGTACAAGGTACCTGTGGCAGCTCGGACAGTAGTAAGTCAGGCTCGGCTGGGACTAGGCAACGGGTAGATGTCAGGCGTGGAGCAGCAGGACAGGAGTAAGTACAGCGCAGCACTAGAACAGGATAGCACGGGATACAGGATACAGAAACTGGAAAACACTAGGAGACCATTTGCTAGACAAACTAGGATATGACAAACAATGCTCAGGCATCAAAGCAATGGGCTGGGCCCCTCTTATAGTCCAGGACACTCATGGGCTGATTAAAACATTAAAGTCCGGTGCGCGCGCTGCCCTTTTAAGAACGGGCAGGAGCATGCGCGCGCACACTACGGGAGCCGAGGTGAGTGGAAGTGAGCGCTAGCGTCTCCTGAGAAGGAGACTGGGGACAGCGCTCGCCGACCCATGGCTGCGGCCGTCAGGGGGAGAGTGAACCTGATGGTCCGCAGCCACGGACATGACGATGTGTATGTATGACTGTGTGTATATATAACTATGTATGAATGTGTGTATGTGTGTAAGTGTGTATGACTGTATGTATGACTGTTGTATGACTATATGTATGATTGTGTGTACGACTGTATGTATGACTGTGTGTGTATGACTGTGTGTATGACTATGTATGATTGTGTGTATGTATGACTGTATGTATGACTGTATGTATGTCTATGTATGACTATGTATGACTTCATGTATAACTGTATGTATTACTGTATGTATGACTGTATGTATGACTGTATATGTGTGTGAGTGTGTATAACTGTGTGTAAGACTCTGTGCATGACTATATGTATAACTGTGTATGACTGTGTGTATGTATGACTGTATGTATGACTGTATATGTGTGTGAGTGTGTATGACTATGTGTAAGACTCTGTGCATGACTGTATGTATAACTGTGTATAACTGTGTGTATGTATGACTATTTGCATGTGTGTGTGACTGTGTGTATGACAGTGTGTATGGCTGTATGTATGACTGTATGTATGTATAATTTTATTTTTATGTCTGCATGTATGATTGTGTGCATTCAGTCTATATGATTGTCTGTATAAATGTATGTATGATTGTGTATGAATGTTTGATTTTCTTTATGGGTGAGTGTATGTATAATTGTGTATAAAGTTATTATTGTATATGTATATGTGTATGATTGTGTGTATGTGTTATTGTGTATTGTATGTATGTATGTTTGACTTGTATAGATGTTTGTATGATTGTGTATGTCTCCTGTAACATGGTGGTTGCGGGTTGCGATGCTCACGTCTGCCTGCACTCTGCTTTATGGTGCGCCGCTTGTTGTTGGGGAGAAGCGTTTCTAATGACTCTGGAGAGATGTGAGCGCTGGAAGTCGTAATAGATCCGCACTCACTTGTGCAGTAATTGCTTTATTACGCCCCGTGTGACCATTACGCCTGACCTTGCCGTTCTGCTCGTTCAGTTAAACGCCATAATGGGGAGCGTGCGAGGTGTCGATACTAAACACACAAACGCAAGAATTCAATTAAGTCTGGAGTTGTGTTGTGCGGTTTGATTCGGGAAATGAGATGATTATAAATCCTTCCCTTCCAGCAATTAAGAAGCGTTTATGGAGAAGTTCAGATGACTGCGCCGTGTCCTCCAGCTCTGCGTCCGGCGCCTCACATATATTCTACAGTCACTAATACGTCCCCTATTTACAGGGTGGAGGCGACCGCGTGGCGTCTTCTATGTGATCAATAGACAACCATTCCAGCGTCATAGGTCGGGGGACGGTCGGCTGCGAGGTGTGAACGCTTATCACGGACGCTTTACCCTCAGGATATCATCCGGTATCAGGTCAGGTGACGTAGCCATAGACTGTAAGCAAGGGGCTGGTAACAAGAGCGGTCTCATGGTGGCGTCCACGCTGGCCTCATGAGCGGTCTCATGGCGGCCTCCGCGCTTGCCTTGTGAGTGGTCTCATGGCGGCGTCCACGCTGGCCTCATGAGCGGTCTCATGGCGGCGTCCACGCTGGCCTTGTGAGCAGTCTCATGGCGGCGTCCACGTGGCCTCGTGAGCTGTCTCATGGCGGTGGCCTCGTGAGCGGTCTCATGGCGGCGTCCCCGCTGGCCTCATGAGCGGTTTCATGGTGGCGTCCACGCTGGCCTTGTGAGCAGTCTCATGGCGGCGTCCACGTGGCCTCGTGAGCTGTCTCATGGCGGTGGCCTCGTGAGCGGTCTCATGGCGGCGTCCCCGCTGGCCTCATGAGCGGTCTCATGGCGGCGTCCACGCTGGCCTTGTGAGCGGTCTCATGGCGGCGTCCACGACGGCCTCGTGAATGTCTCATGTAATCGGATAAGCGTCTGCAGACACCAGTGATGGACGAGAGAGGAGATCAGTGGCCACAATGTAACGCGACGATTACAACACGGATTAATATTCATCTGGTGCGGCGCGGCGCCCGTGAATGATATGTAATCTGCGCTTCCTCCGGCTCGCCGGGCGGATTGAATTGATACACTCAGTAACTGGTGAGGAATCGCTCGAGGTGGCGGCGGAGGGATCCGTCTTACTCCATTTTCCTGTCACTCCTGGAGAAATGTTCATATTTTTCCCGTGTCTTTGATTATTTTTGGTGCCAAACAGCATTTTAGAAAAGAGTTGCGTGGAGCTGAGCGAGCGACGGCCTCACGGTAAACACGGCGCCGCTCTGAAGTAAATAGAGAAATCACACGTTTAAATTATCGCCGCTCATGTCGCGTCTGAAGTCGATCGTTTTCTGACACAAGATAAAACAATTTTATTTTCCACTCATTTCTCCTTCATGTGAAGACGTTTCCTCCAAAATCTTCATATTTATTGTGGCGCGAAAAAGTGGAGACAGAATCACGGACAGAGCGACACCCCGAGGGCCACGGGGGCGCTACATCGGGACAATCAGGAGACGCTGCCCCGGGAGAATCAGGGGGCGCTGCACCGGGAGAACCAGGGGGCGCTGCACAGGGAGAATCAGGAGGCGCTGCCCCAGGAGAATCATGGGGCGCTGCACCGGGAGAACCAGGGGGCGCTGCACAGGGAGAATCAGGAGGCGCTGCCCCAGGAGAATCATGGGGCGCTGCACCGGGAGAATCAGGGGGCGCTGCACCGGGAGAACCAGGGGGCGCTGCCCCGGGACAATCAGGGGGCGCTGCATGGGGAGAACCAGGGGGCGCTGCCCCGGGAGAAACAGGGGGCGCTGCATCGGGAGAATCAGGAGACGCTGCCCCGGGAGAATCAGGGGGCGCTGCACCGGGAGAATCAGGGGGCGCTGCACCGGGAGAACCAGGGGGCGCTGCCCCGGGAGAATCAGGGGGCGCTGCATCGGGAGAACCAGGGGGCGCTGCCCCGGGAGAAACAGGGGGCGCTGCATCGGGAGAATCAGGAGACGCTGCCCCCGGGAGAATCAGGGGGCGCTGCACCTGGAGAATCAGGGGGCGCTGCATCGGGAGAATCAGGGGGCGCTGCACTGGGAGAACCAGGGGGTGCTGCACAGGGAGAATCAGGAGGCGCTGCCCCAGGAGAATCGGGAGGCGCTGCAATGGGAGAATCGGGGGGCGCTGCACAGGGAGAACCGGAGGGCACTGCACAGGGAGAATCAGGGGGCGCTGCACCGGGGGAATCAGGGGGCGCAGCACAGGGAGAATCAGGGGGCGCTACACCGGGGTAATCAGGGGGCGCAGCACAGGGAGAATCAGGGGGCGCTGCACCGGGGGAATCAGGGGGCGCAGCACTGGGAGAATCAGGGGGCGCTGCACAGGGAGAATTAGGGGGCGCTGCACAGGGAGAATCAGGGGGCGCAGCACAGGGAGAATCAGGGGGTGCTGCAACGGGAGAATCAGAGGGCGCTGCACCGGTAGAACAAGGGGGCGCTGCACAGGGAGAATCAGGGGGGCGCTGCACCGGGGGAATCAGGGGGCGCAGCACCGGGAGAATCAGGGGGCGCGGCACAGGGAGAATCAGGGGGTGCTGCATCGGGGGAATCAGGGGGCGCTGCCCCGGGAGAATCAGGGGGCGCTGCACAGGGAGAATCAGGGGGTGCTGCACAGGGAGAATCAGGGGGCGCTTTACAGGGAGAATCAGGGGGCGCTGCACAGGGAGAATCAGCGTACGCTGCAATGGCGGAATCAGGGGGCGCAGCACCGGGAGAATCAGGGGGCGCTGCACAGGGAGAATCAGGGGGCGCAGCACAGGGAGAATCAGGGGGTGCTGCACAGGGAGAATCAGGGGCCGCTGCACAGGGAGAATCAGGGGCCGCTGCACAGGAAGAATCAGGGGGCACTGCACCAGGAGTATCAGGGGGTGCTGCAACGGGAGAATCAGAGGGTGCTGCATCGGGAGAACCAGGGGGCGCAGCATCGGAAGAATCAGGGGGCGCAGCACAGGGAGAATCATGGGGCGCTGCACCGGGAGAATCAGAGGGCGCTGCAACGGGAGAAACAGGGGGAGCTGCACCAGGGGAATCAGGGGGCGCAGCATCGGGAGAATCAGGGGGCACTGCACCAAGAGAATCAGGGGGCACTGGAACGGGAGAACCAAGGGGCGCTGCACAGGGAGAATCAGGGGGCGCTGCAGCGGGGGAATCAGGGGGCGCAGAATCGGGAGAATCAAAGGGCACTGCAATGGGAGAATCGGGGGCGTCTGACAACAGGAGAATCAGGGGGCGCTGCACAGGGAGAATCAGGGGGCGCTGCACAGGGAGAACCAGGGGGCGCTGCATCGGGGGAAATCAGGGGGCGCAGCACCAGGAGAATCAGGGGGTGCTGCAATGGGAGAACCAGGGGGCGCAGGCAGCATTGGGAGAATCAGGGGGCGCTGCAGTGGGGGAATCAGGGGGCGCTGCAATGGGAGAATCAGGGGGCGCTGCAGCGGGGGAATCAGGGGGGGCGTCTGACAACAGGAGAATCAGGGGGGGCGTCTGACAATGGGAGAATCAGGGGGCACTGCAACTAGGGAATCGATCGCATATCTCATTTCTATTTATGCATGAACTATCCTGTATGAAGCCGTATTATCCATATATTACACTGTATGAAGCCGTATTATCCATATATTACCCTGTATGAAGCCGTATTATCCATATATTACTCTGTATGAAGACGTATTATCCATATATTACTCTGTATGAAGCCGTATTATCCATATATTACACTGTATGAAGCCGTATTATCCATATATTACACTGTATGAAGCCGTATTATCCATATATTACACTGTATGAAGCCGTATTATCCATATATTACACTGTATGAAGCCGTATTATCCATATATTACACTGTATGAAGTTGTATTATCCATATATTACACTGTATGAAGCCGTATTATCCATATATTACTCTGTATGAAGCCGTATTATCCATATATTACTCTGTATGAAGCCATATTATCCATATATTACACTGTATGAAGCCGTATTATCCATATATTACACTGTATGAAGCCGTATTATCCATATATTACACTGTATGAAGCCGTATTATCCATATATTACACTGTATGAAGCCGTATTATCCATATATTACTCTGTATGAAGCCGTATTATCCATATATTACACTGTATGAAGCCGTATTATCCATATATTACTCTGTATGAAGCCGTATTATCCATATATTACTCTGTATGAAGCCATATTATCCATATATTACACTGTATGAAGCCGTATTATCCATATATTACACTGTATGAAGCCGTATTATCCATATATTACACTGTATGAAGCCGTATTATCCATATATTACACTGTATGAAGCCGTATTATCCATATATTACTCTGTACGAAGCCGTATTATCCATATATTACACTGTATGAAGTTGTATTATCTATATATTACTCTGTACGAAGCCGTATTATCCATATATTACACTGTATGAAGCCGTATTATCCATATATTACTCTGTATGAAGACGTATTATCCATATATTACTCTGTATGAAGCCGTATTATCCATATATTACACTGTATGAAGCCGTATTATCCATATATTACTCTGTACGAAGCCGTATTATCCATATATTACACTGTATGAAGTTGTATTATCTATATATTACTCTGTACGAAGCCGTATTATCCATATATTACACTGTATGAAGCCGTATTATCCATATATTACTCTGTACGAAGCCGTATTATCCATATATTACACTGTATGAAGTTGTATTATCCATATATTACTCTGTATGAAGCCGTATTATCCATATATTACACTGTATGAAGCCGTATTATCCATATATTACTCTGTATGAAGCCGCATTATCCATATATTACACTGTATGAAGCCGTATTATCCATATATTACTCTGTATGAAGCCGTATTATCCATATATTACACTGTATGAAGCCGTATTATCCATATATTACACTGTATGAAGCCGTATTATCCATATATTACTCTGTATGAAGACGTATTATCCATATATTACTCTGTATGAAGCCGTATTATCCATATATTACACTGTATGAAGCCGTATTATCCATATATTACACTGTATGAAGCCGTATTATCCATATATTACTCTGTACGAAGCCGTATTATCCATATATTACACTGTATGAAGCCGTATTATCTATATATTACACTGTATGAAGTTGTATTATCTATATATTACACTGTATGAAGCCGTATTATCCATATATTACACTGTATTAAACTGTATTATCCATATATTACACTGTATGAAGTTGTATTATCCATATATTACCCTGTATGAAGCCGTATTATCCATATATTACACTGTATGAAGCTGTGTTATCCATATATTACACTGTATGAAGACGTATTATCCATATATTACACTGTATGAAGCCGTATTATCCATATATTACACTGTATGAAGTCGTATTATCCATATATTACACTGTATGAAGCCGTAATACCCATATATTACACTGTATGAAGACGTATTATCCATATATTACACTGTATGAAGTTGTATTATCCATATATTACACTGTATGAAGCCGTATTATCCATATATTACTCTGTATGAAGTTGTGTTATCCATATATTACACTGTATAAAGATGTATTGTCCATATTTTACCCGTATGAAGCCGTATTATCCATATATTACACTGTATGAAGTTGTATTATCCATATATTACACTGTATGAAGCCGTATTATCCATATATTACTCTGTAAGAAGCCGTATTATCCATATATTACACTGTATGAAGCTGTATTATCCATATATTAGACTGTATGAAGCCGTATTATCCATATATTACACTGTATGAAGTTGTATTATCCATATATTACACTGTATGAAGCCGTATTATCCATATATTACACTGTATGAAGCCGTATTATCCATATATTACACTGTATGAAGTTGTATTATCCATATATTACTCTGTATGAAGCCGTATTATCCATATATTACACTGTATGAAGCCGTATTATCCATATATTATTCTGTATGAAGCCGTATTATCCATATATTACACTGTATGAAGCCGTATTATCCATATATTACACTGTATGAAGCCGTATTATCCATATATTACACTGTATGAAGTTGTATTATCCATATATTACACTGTATGAAGCCGTATTATCCATATATTACACTGTATGAAGCCGTATTATCCATATATTACTCTGTATGAAGCCGCATTATCCATATATTACACTGTATGAAGCCGTATTATCCATATTTTGCACTGTATGAAGCCGTATTATCCATATATTACACTGTATGAAGCCGTATTATCCATGTATTACACTGTATGAAGCCGTATTATCCATATATTACACTGTATGAAGCCGTATTATCCATATATTACACTGTATGAAGCCGTATTATCCATATATTACACTGTATGAAGTTGTATTATCCATATATTACTCTGTATGAAGCCGTATTATCCATATATTACACTGTATGAAGCCGTATTATCCATATATTACACTGTATGAAGCCGTATTATCCATATATTACACTGTATGAAGCCGTATTATCCATATATTACACTGTATGAAGTTGTATTATCCATATATTACACTGTATGAAGCCGTATTATCCATATATTACACTGTATGAAGCCGTATTATCCATATATTACACTGTATGAAGCCGTATTATCCATATATTACTCTGTATGAAGCCGCATTATCCATATATTGCACTGTATGAAGCCGTATTATCCATATATTACACTGTATGAAGCCGTATTATCCATGTATTACTCTGTATGAAGCCGTATTATCCATATATTGCACTGTATGAAGCCGTATTATCCATATATTACACTGTATGAAGCCGTATTATCCATGTATTACTCTGTATGAAGCCGTATTATCTATATATTACACTGTATGAAGCCGTATTATCTATATATTACACTGTATGAAGCCGTATTATCCATATATTACACTGTATGAAGCCGTATTATCCATATATTACACTGTATGAAGCCGTATTATCCATATATTACACTGTATGAAGCCGTATTATCCATATATTACCCTGTATGAAGCCGTATTATCCATATATTACACTGTATGAAGCCGTATTATCCATATATTACACTGTATGAAGCCGTATTATCCATATATTGCACTGTATGAAGCCGTATTATCCATATATTACACTGTATGAAGCCGTATTATCCATATATTACCCTGTATGAAGCCGTATTATCCATGTATTACACTGTATGAAGCCGTATTATCCATATATTACACTGTATGAAGCCGTATTATCCATATATTACACTGTATGAAGCCGTATTATCCATATATTACACTGTATGAAGCCGTATTATCCATATATTACACTGTATGAAGTCGTATTATCCATATATTACACTGTATGAAGTTGTATTATCCATATATTACTCTGTATGAAGCCGTATTATCCATATATTACACTGTATGAAGTCGTATTATCCATATATTACTCTGTATGAAGCCGTATTATCCATATATTACTCTGTATGAAGCCGTATTATCCATATATTACTCTGTATGAAGCCGTATTATCCATATATTACTCTGTATAAAACTGTATTATTAGATAGAATCGATGTGTATTCCAAGAAATTAAATATTTTCAGGAAACGGATACTTTGGGGTTGTTTCCTCCCATTCACCGTCTTGCCCAGATTGTTCTACTCCTCGCTGGGAGACACTTAGACATTTGGGGCTTCATGTTCATGATCCGCAGTTCCATTTTTGTAGGTTGTGTCCAAGTATAAAAATGTCACCCCCATGCTCTGAACTTGGCGGCCCGCGCACCTCTCCTCCTGGGCGCTGGAACGTCTTTATTGACGAGTGACATTAAGTGGCGCTGCTCGGTCGGCTCGGCCTCGTGACTTTACATTAGCTGTTAAATTATTGAGATCCTGTGAATTTAACGTGAAATATACAATTTTTAAATGTTATATATTAAGTGGAAAAGCAATTGACTGAGTTCCATTTCCCAGCAGAAGCCTCAGATAACGGCTCTCAAGGCGGCGGCTGCAGCCAATCAGCACTTGTATTATTGGCCTTTTAATATAAATGAAAGCGATGGCCTTCGTTCTGTGAACGCTTCCTTAAACAAAGCCCTGATATCTGCAGCCGCGGAGCTGCCATGGAGCTTGTTTGCTATTACAAGGCCCAAATGTATTATTTATGCAATTTTCTTCAAAAAGAAAACCTGAAAGAGCAGATTTCATTTTGTCGTATTCAGCCGGCGCCATTGTCTCATGAATGTGAACATTCCGCATTTTATCTGCTCTCAATATAGACGCCAATTTTCCTCCTTGTTTGAGGCTGATGCTTTAAAAAGTTTCTGCTGCATTCAAAATACCAGTTTTAATAAGTTTGCAGATAAGGCGCGCGCTAATAGATCTTTTCTCATCAAACTGTTCTGTGATGTACATGGGGGACGTGCAGGTGGAGGGCCGGCCCCAGGGCACATTATGGGTTAATGATGAAGGTCCAGTCCCTGTCCTCTCACTCCACGCCGGGACAACGGCCGCCCACAAATTATTTTACTGTGCAGGTTGGAACAATGAACTGAAGGAAGCGACCTGCCCGCAGCCCTGGTGTCTTCTCCTGCCCTGGTGTCTTCTCCTGCCCTGGTGTCTTCTCCTGCCCTGGTGTCTTCTCCTGCCCTGGTGTCTTCTCCTGCCGTGGTGTCTTCTCCTGCCGTGGTGTCTTCTCCTGCCCTGGTGTCTTCTCCTGCCGTGGTGTCTTCTCCTGCCCTGGTGTCTTCTCCTGCCGTGGTGTCTTCTCCTGCCCTGGTGTCTTCTCCAGCCCTGGTGTCTTCTCCAGCCCTGGTGTCTTCTCCTGCCGTGGTGTCTTCTCCTGCCGTGGTGTCTTCTCCTGCCGTGGTGTCTTCTCCTGCCGTGGACACCAGGAAACCATCGTCTGGAATTCTTCCTATGAACCAAGGACCAAACTCCGCCGGACGCACGCCATTCTGTAATCTGGTGAAGAGAAGAACAAGGATGGGCGTCAACGAAGAGAAAGTTCATAGATGAGTAAGAAAGTGATCACTGATCTCACAACGTCCAAAAACCTCAAAACCGCCGCACTACCAATCCCGACCTCAGGGAATGTCCGGCCGTGCGGGGCTGCGGGGGATGGTAAGATGATGATTTCCACACGTAACTCCACCTGCTGTAGGATCAGTGACTGCAGCCGCGGAGGAGCAGCGTTCCTGGACCCCTGCCGGGTGGGGTTGAACCGGTTCTTTAGGGCTATCTCTGGGTTTCCCTTACTATGTTTTCATCTGGAACTCCTGATCACACAATCATAGATTTCTGCTAGATCTAAAAACTAAATCAACCACGGACTTCACCACTGGACCCGACATTAACCACAGGAAAATCATATTCTGTCATTCAGAGCAAGCAGATTGATGGTGAACCCCGAGACCCCAACATTATATTAGGTTGTAATATATCTCATCTGTAAACATCTCCAGATGCAGCGCAGAGGAGAAAGAAAACAAGACTCCCCCATTCATAAGATGTCAGGGACCGAGGGTCTCCTCATGGGTGTCAGGTCAGGAAAGTGCTGGTGGGGGCCTAAGGCCGTGTGCCGTGTGTCTTGTTATTATTCTGCTGGTGGAGTCACTGTGTACATACATTACATTACTTATCCTGTACTGATCCTGAGTTACATCCTGTATTATACTCCAGAGCTGTACTCACTATTCTGCTGGTATAGTCACTGTGTACATACATTACTTATCCTGTACTGATCCTGAGTTACATCCTGTATTATACTCCAGAGCTGTACTCACTATTCTGCTGGTGGAGTCACTGTGTACATACATTACATTACTTATCCTGTACTGATCCTGAGTTATATCCTGTATTATACTCCAGAGCTGTACTCACTATTCTGCTGGTGGAGTCACTGTGTACATACATTACATTACTTATCCTGTACTGATCCTGAGTTACATCCTGTATTATACTCCAGAGCTGCACTCACTATTCTGCTGGTGGAGTCATTGTGTACATACATTACATTACTTATCCTGTACTGATCCTGAGTTACAGCCTGTATTATACTCCAGAGCTGTACTCACTATTCTGCTGGTGGAGTCACTGTGTATGTACATTACATTACTTATCCTGTACTGATCCTGAGTTACATCCTGTATTATACTCCAGAGCTGCACTCACTATTCTGCTGGTGGAGTCACTGTGTACATACATTACATTACTTATCCTGTACTGATCCTGAGTTATATCCTGTATTATACTCCAGAGCTGCACTCACTATTCTGCTGGTGGAGTCACTGTGTACATACATTACTTATCCTGTACTGATCCTGAGTTACATCCTGTATCTCTTTATTTTATATAAATTTACAAAACATAAACTGAAAAACAAATACATAACTAATTCCATATAACCAAAAAGTCACAACCCAATTCTTATAAACAAATTTTCTTATATACATCTCTGTATATGAGAAGAGAAAACGATACCAGACCCGGCCACATACACCCCACTCTTATATACTTACATCTACACTTCATCCGAAACTAAACAATAACTAGAATATATACAAACATCATATAAACGTCATCAAAAGTACTAACAGAAAATCCCCCGACCCGCGTCACCCAAGGGCCTAAAGATACAACATAATAATGATGATAATAATAATAATAATCAAACAACATAATAATAACAAATAAAATAATAATAATAATAATAACAAAAACAATCCAAAATATAATAATACTAATCCCAATTTTTTTTTTTTTTTTTTTTATATTTTTTTTTAATTTTTTTTTTTTTTTTTTTTTAATCACACTATACACATCCTGACTTTCCTTAACCTTACCCTTCTTACCTAAACTCCACCACCCCAGCCAGCATCTCGCCTCATGTCCTCTCACGTCCGCATAGTCCAGATGCTGGCCCCCACCACCACCACACCCAACACCCCAGCCCAGCCCCCCGCCCCATGTCCTCCCATGTCCGCATAGTCCGGGGCTGGGTCAGGCAAACCCCCCCCCCCCCCCCGACCCCTCCCAACCTATCTATTAACCCCCTTAAGTCTATCCCTATTCTAACAACATTTTTACAATATAATACAATACACATCACCAACTTGTCCAAATACTAAACCATATACAAAATACACCGTACCCGAAAGCACCAAGTTCGGTCGCTTGTAAACCTTTTTCCTGCCATTTCAATCCTAAACAAAACAAAAATCTTCCTGTGCTTACCTAGCCCATCACCAGATAGAGAGAAGGGAAAGCCCCCCCCAGCACCCCCCCAGAGGCCAAGGTACCACGTCCACCGCTGCACCCTCCCTATCGCTTGCCCTATCTCCTTACCCTATTACTAGCCCTTTCTTGACCCTATTGAAAGCTGACCCTATGCTGACCCTCACCTTTCCCTTATTCCGAGCCCTATCGCTATATTTTTTTGGTGCCTCAGCGGAACGCAGACCCCCACCTCCAGTTGAGCACCGGTGACGACCCCCCCCTCCCTCATGAAGGCAGACACATTAAGGCACCCAAAAGGAAAAGCCCCTCCAAAGACGAGAGGCTTTGGATGCTCCCAATCTGCCAACCTCCAAAGAATGCACCTTCACCAGGTCACCCATGATATTGCTAACAACCTCATCCACTAGGAGGATTTTCTTCTGGGTAGAAACTAGACATCGTGCATTCCACATAAAGTGCCTGACCACTATACTGACTAGAAACAAGGTGCAATGGTCCCTACCACCGAGGTCTCCGAACACTCCATAGGCCCACCCAGCATAGGAGAGGCTGGTTAGGCCTGGCCAACCAATGGAGGCTCCCACCCTTTTGTATACCTCTGTATTGAAAGGGCAATGAAGCAGGAAATGCTCCATGCTTTCCAGCACTCCGCCGCACTCCTCCCGGGGGCAATCCCGATCATCAGAGCTTCTGCACTTTAGATTGCCCCTCACATACAGTCTCCCATGGAAGCAACGCCAAGCCAGATCCCAAAACTTCTGGGGAATCCTCGCTGAATTTAAAAGTTTTAATCCCACCCCGAGGTCACTACTTGGGCAGTCTTTGAGCGCCAGGGGCTTCTGGAAGTGGGTCATCAGGACCCTCCTGTCAAGAAATTTTCTCGACATGGTCCTGATCTCCCACACCTCCAGACCCCACCGGCGAACAATCTTCAGCGCCAGGGTGGCATAAGCCGGGAGATGTCCGTGAGGTGTACGCAGGTCTTTCACTTGCCCTCCTCTCTCCCATTCCTGGAAGAAAGGCCGAAACCACCCCCTGCAGGAGGATATCCACCAAGGAGCCCTCTCTTGCCAGAGGTTTGCCAGGTTGATCTTAACAAAGGTGTTCACTAGGAACACCACCGGGTTAACCATACCTAACCCGCCTAGTGTCCTTGGTAGGTAAGTAACCTCCCTCTTGATTAGGTTGAGCCTGTTCCCCCATAACAGCTGGAAGAACAGGCTATAGACCCGAGTCCAGAGAGGTTCTGGCAAGATGCACACACTGCCCAGGTAAAGCAACATGGGCACCAGGTAGGCCTTGGCCAAGTGAACCCTTTCCCTCAGGGTTAAGGACCAACCCTTCCATTGGTCGACCTTCTGGGCAACTAGATTCAGCCTATCCTCCCAGTTCTTCTTGGGGTAATCACCCGGGCCAAATTCGACTCCTAAGATCTTAGCAGACCCCTGAGGCTCTGGAAGGGTGTCCGGGAGATCAAAACCAGGATCTCCTCCTCCCAGCCAGAGACTTTTGCACTTATCCCGGTTGATCTTGGACCCAGATGCCAACGAGTAACGCTCCACTTCCGACATCACCCACTCTGCCTCCCCTCTCGAGGAGACAAAAATGGAGACGTCGTCTGCGTACGCAACCACCCTCTGAGTGGCCTCCGGCCCCTCCAGGCCGGCCCCGACTCCCGCCAATGGCCCACGATCGATCCTTTTAAGAAAAGGATCAATTGCGAACGCATATAGCAAAGGGCTCAAGGGACAACCCTGGCGGACACCAGACCCAACCTCAAAGGGGGTTCCAACCCAACCGTTCACCAGCGCAAAAGTCTCAGCCCCAGTGTATAAGGTCTGTAGCCAATTGACAAACCCCCCCGGTAGGCCGTACCTCAGAAGGACCGACCAGAGGTACTCGTGGTCCACCCGGTCAAAAGCCTTGGCCTGGTCCAAGGACAGGATGTACCCCTCCCACCGACCAGAATTTCCCTGCTCCACTGCCTCTCTGACACTGAGGACAGCACTAAATGTGCTGCGGCCTGGAACAGAGCAATGCTGGACCGGCGAAAGGAGCCGGGATGCAAACTTCACCAGCCGATTAAACAGCACCTTTGCGAGAACCTTTCTGTCCGTATTGAGCAGCGCTATGGGACGCCAATTCTCAATACGGGTCGAGTCTTTACCCTTCGATAAAACGATCAAGGCCGACCTCCTCATTGACATTGGCAAAGTACCCAAGGAAAGGCACTCATTAAACACCTCAGTCAAGAGGGGAACTAGGGTTCCTTTAAAAGTCTTATAAAACTCGGATGTTAAGCCATCCGGCCCTGGCGATTTTTTGAGGGCAAGCCCATCAATCGCCAATCCAACTTCCTCTTCCTTGATCGAGTCTATCAAAACACCGAGAGAGGGGTCTACCCCTGGCTCAGGGATGGTTTCAGCCAGGAAAGCCGACATCTCGTCTCGGTTTGGATCTTGCTTCCCCAAGAGGTGCGAGTAGAAGGATCTGACGACCTCCAAGATCCCTGATTTGGATCTCTTCAGAGATCCTGTACTATCAATCAGTCCTGTCACAACCTTACGACTCACTGACATCTTACAGTTCCTGTAGGGGTCGGGCGAGCGGTACTTCCCGAAATCCCTCTCAAGAACTAAAGATGTGTGCCTATCATACTGACACCTCCTGAGCAAAGCTTTCACCACGGAGATCTCCTCCCCACTACCCCCGGTTGAGACCAGATGTTCGAGTTTCCCCCTCAGTTCCTGATATA
The DNA here is from genome assembly GCF_050947455.1 of Rhinoderma darwinii. Taxonomy (NCBI): domain Eukaryota; kingdom Metazoa; phylum Chordata; class Amphibia; order Anura; family Rhinodermatidae; genus Rhinoderma; species Rhinoderma darwinii. The sequence goes on from NW_027461743.1 coordinate 474,974, forward strand.
GGCGGTACCTACTCATGGACCTGAGGCTTGAGAGCCTGCGGAAAAATCCTGCCACCCGGACTTTAAACAACTCCCACCACTCAGACTTAGTACCACTGAGATCCAACAAAGGTACCTGGCTCTGAAGAAAATCCTCAAAGGCCTGTCTTATCTCCGCTTCTTCCAAGAGAGTAGAATTCAGCCTCCATATACCTCTTCCCATCTGGAGGGACTCTGCAATGTTCAAAGAGAAAATAATCATACAGTGATCGGAGAACTCCACCTCAACAACGGACACTGGTGAAGAGATGGCTTCCTCCTTCAAGAAAAACCTGTCTATCCTAGACCTACAACTACCTCTACGATAGGTGAAACCCGAGTGGCCTGGGGTATGCCTGATGTGGATATCCACCAGGCGAGCATCGCTAACTATATTTTTTAATGCTACACTATCATAGGTCAATTTTTTATCTCCGGAACCTCCTCTATCTCGGGGCCTCACGACAGTATTGAAGTCCCCTCCAAAGATAACTTGTCGACCTGAAAAAAGGAAAGGCTTAATCCTCATGAAGAGACTTTTACGGTCCCATTTGCTCTGGGGTCCGTATATATTGATTAGTCTTAATTCCTGTCCCCTCATGAGGACATCTAAGATCAAGCACCTCCCCATTTCTAACTCAAACATCCGTCGGCATGTTACCGGTGCGGTGAAAAGGACCGCCACTCCGCTATAGGGCTCAGCCGCAAGAGACCAGTAGGAGGGCCCGCGTCGCCACTCCCTCCTAGATTTAACGACGTCTGCCAAAAGTGACAGCCTGGTCTCCTGCAAAAACAAAATGTCGGCTTCAACTCGGCCAAGAAAATCAAAGGCTGCAAATCTCGCCCTATCTGACTTAATGCTGGCAACGTTAATTGATGCCAGCGTCAACGGAGTGGGTGCCGCCATCATGGATGTTTGAGTTAGACGGCTTTCTTCTTCCCACCCCCCCTCTATCTGATGAGGACCCCCCTTCTTTGCCTCGCTTCTTGCAAACCGAGGAGTCCATACTCACCACCCTATTCCCATCTTCATCCCCAAGTTCCGGGTCAACCTCCCCCTCTGGGGGCAACGGCCCCTGCAGCAGGGGAGGCTCAACGACTCTGGGGTGCCCTACCATGCCCTCCCTCTTAGTATGGGAGGCTGGAACGTCCACAAGAGCATGGTATCGATCAGTAGAGCGCACCAGGGGGGTACAGGATTTACCTTCCTGGGCCAGGGCGGGGCCAGATGTATTTGGCCCTTGGGTTTTGCCCGGTGTCCCTTTTGCTGTAGGCTGAGTCCTCTCTTCCTCTCCCACACTTTCATAGTGGGAGGACTGAGAGTCCTCAGCCCTCTGCTCCCTTTGGATCCTCCTCATCTCCTCGTTCAATTCGGCCTCCCCAGGGGCATCAGCTTCAGGGGGGTCATCCAGATCCGAATCAGAGGTCGTCCCAGTTTCCTGGAGCGCCCTCTGAATCCTCTCCTTCCTTCGCTTCTCCGCCCTTCTCTGGCGAGTAGGGGGACCCTTCTTTGCATTCTTCCCTTGCCCCTGTGCCCCATCGTCCCTGCCCGCACCCTCACCCACGGAGGCCTCCCTCCTCTCATCCTCTGCAGGTTTGGAACAAGCATTGACAACAGAGCGAGGACACCGACTGAACGGGTGACCTAAGTCACCACACAGGTTGCAGCGAATCCGGTCACACGATGCGGCTAGATGACCAATCCCCCCACAATGAGCACACTTCTGCACCTTGCAGCCTGCACTCAAATGTGAGGGGTCGCCACACCGGTGACACAACTTCGGCTGCCCCTGGTAGAAGACAAGGATCCGATCTCTTCCCAGGAAAGCAGACGATGGTATGTGGGACACCGTCTGTCCCAGACGCTTTAGTTTAACCATGAACGTCCAGGCCCCTGACCAGATGCCAAACTCATCCATGTTCTTCCGTGGCATCTCTACTACCTCTCCGTACCTTCCCAACCAGGTCATGATATCAATACAAGAGAGTGACTCATTACGGGTAAGAACGGTCACTCTCTTGGGACCACTTTGGCGAGAAATTGCTTGTGCAGCAAAGTCTCGCCAGCCAGGCTCGTCCTTCATCAGCTCGTAGTTCCCCCAGAAGACCTCAAGGCCCCCTAGGTGAACAAAGCTGATGTCAAACTCGACCGAGCCATGAGGATGTATCAAGGCAAAGATGTCACTCGCCTTGAAGCCCATCCCCAGCAGCAGCTCCACCACCCTCTTTCTGGGAGGGCACGCATCATTGCCACGCCACCGGAGACGGACCACATTCCTCCTGGCTATAGCCTGCCCGGCTGTTGGGAGCGACCACTGATCTCCTCGTTGCTCTCGGAAGGCATTTAGACCATATCTGTCTATCCAGAAAGACAGGTCCTTCTGCACTCCCCCTATGGTTAGGGTTTGCTTTCCCTCTCTTAAAGCGTCCAAGAGACGTTGTTGCAAGTTACCGTCCCCGGACCTTGAGGATGAAGATGGGTGGGCCCGCTGTCCCCCCGCTGCCACACCAGCATAAGACCTGCCGGATGTCACAGCAAGAGGAGCGCCAGGCCCATTGCCCCTGGTTGATACCCCATCCCCACCACCCACAGACACAGCACTCAACACCCCATTACCAGCAGACACTCCAGCAACTTTATTTACAGACACCTGCATACCCCCAGCAGTTTCCACATCCACAGCTGCAACTTTTTCATTTAACCCACCAGGTCCCCCTGCAGTCATCCTTCTGGCCAGGCCTGGTTCTATGTTATGTATTTTTTCTGTACATTTTGTGTGGGTAGACACTGCTTCAGTCTCCGCATCATCAGGCACCTTTGCAGGGACGCCACCAGATGTTATAAGCGATGTCCCCGCTGTGCCCTCCGCCTCATTAACCTCCATCTGTTCTATGCGCGGAACATTTTTGGGAAAGGGGCCACCGTCGCCCCCGACGCCAGCAGCCCCCTTCTCGCCTACACCACTTTTCAGCGATGCGGACGAAGGAGCCACTGACGTCACTGGAGCCGCCTCCGGCGCCGGACCACTCCCCCCTCCCACAGAGGAGTGGCCAACAGAGCCGGAGCCCCCTCTGTGACCGCCCTTGTCCGGAACGTATGACGGCTTTACTGCGACACCGACAGACTTCCGGCTTTCAGACACCACATCCGGTTTCTGGTTTACCCGTTCTCCCGACCCCTGACTCGCATCAAAGACCAGTTTCCCGGGCTCGCCATTCACCGGACACGGGGACACACCCCCTGGCGTCACCAGGCCACCAGTACCGCCCCCTTTGCAGGGGTTGGCGTCCGGCGCCATTTTGACCACCACGTGTTCTAATGCCGGACCCGTAACACTCTCCCCGCATTCCCGCTCCAGCCCCACCGCAGAGGCTTGAGCTGGGGGTCTTGCGGGACCTGCGCCCTGATCCTGATTTTCATCTGGCTCAGAGCACAGGAAGGATCTTGCTGTATACACCATTTTAAATGAACCTTTAGCAGATTTTTTTTCCTTTTCCTTTTTTTTCTTCTTAAATTTTTTTTCTTTTCCTTTTCCTCCTCTGCGGGTAACTCCGCACCGAAACAAAATCCCTGGAAGGATACCGGCGACTCCACGTTACGGATCTGAGTGAGTAATCCTGGAGGCCGCTCACTGTCAGTTTCAAAACACTCCTGATTATTCCCAGCTGTGAGTCCACCCTCCTCCTCCTCACTGCTCCTGGGTGCCTCAGAATCTGAGCCTTCTCTGGACTTTGCATTTTCATGCTCCATTGCCTCCACCACATTTTCCTTTGCTGTGTCTTCCTCCATAGTTTCTATTTTTATAGGTGCTGCCATCTCGGCAAACCTCTCTTCGTTTTTTAACTTTTCTCCAAACACCCCTGCGCCTGCTAAAATCTCCTCACGTCTCTCTTCCACTTCTTTTATTTCCTCCAACAAGGATTTCACATTTAAACGGTATCGGGACCTCTTACCTCCTGTGGCTTTTGCAGCCCTTCCTCTGGCGACCGCCAAGTCCGCACGGAGCCGTTGCAGCGACTTCCTGAGGTCCCAATACTCCTCCAACCGCATAGCCAGACGGGAGCTGAAGTTCTCCACCGTCTCTCCGGTCCTCAGCTGTCCCCATTCCTCCACACGACCGTCATCCAAATGTCCGGACAGTGCTGGTCCTTCTCCAGACGACAAAACCTCTATCACCATGCCGGACCGCGTCTCCATACCCTTATCCAGGGTTCCAGCCACGGGGGGAGCCAGGATAGCCTTGCCCCGAGATGATCTCCTCACCCCCGCGACCGTTTGCATATTCCCAGCCAGCTGGGATGACCCTCTACCCCCCGCTGGCATGCTCCGGGAGGTAGAGGTCTGAGGCTCCATCCTAGGATGGAACCCCCCTCAGGGTACTTTCCAAGCCCAGGCAGATGGTATGAGGCCTGGGCAGATAGGATAAGGAAAGTCCCTGGATCCAAGGCCTGCACGGAAGTCTCAGCAGCTCTCTCCACACGTCCTACTCCACCCACTCCAGAGCTGTACTCACTATTCTGCCGGTGGAGTCACTGTGTACATACATTACTTATCCGGTACTGATCCTGAGTTACATCCTGTATTATACTCCAGAGCTGTACTCACTATTCTGTTGGTCGAGTCACTGTGTAGAACGGGCCGTGTGCTGTGTCTTATGCCATATTCCATATGCCTTGTGCCGTGTATCATGTGCGTTGTATCTTGTGCCATGTGCTTTGTGTCATGTGCCTTGTGTCATGTGCCTTGTGTCATGTGCCTTGTGTCGCGTGCCGTGTGTCGCGTGCCGTGTGTCGCGTGCCGTGTGCCTTGTGTCATCTGCGGTGTGTCTTCTACTGTGTGTCGTGTGTCGTGTGCCTTGTGTTGTGTGCCATATGTGCTGTGTGTCATGTGCCTTGTGTCATATGCCGTGTGTTGTGTGTCATGTGCCGTGTGCCTTGTGTCATGTGCCGTGTGAGTGAGGTCCCGGAGTTGGGCTGAGAAGGGCCCCGGAGTAGGGCTGAGAAGGGCCCCGGAGTTGGGCTGAGAAGGCCCCCCGGAGTTGGGCTGAGGGAGGGCCCTGTATTTGGGCTGATAAGGGCCCCGGAGTTGGGCTGAGAAGGGCCCCGGAGTTGGGCTGAGAAGGGCCCCGGAGTTGGGCTGAGGGAGGCCCCGGAGTTGGGCTGAGGGAGGCCCCGGAGTTGGGCTGAGGGAGGCCCCGGAGTTGGGCTGAGGGAGGCCCCGGAGTTGGGCTGATGACTTCTCTGCTGCCAGCCATCCATGTTTAGTTAGCGAAGCGTTTCTCACAACCCCCAGAACAATCATTTTCCCTTCTTCCCCTTCATCACATTTCTCAAGAGGAAAAAATGACATTTTAAAGTAAAACGAGGTGTTAATATGTAAGACGCCAGATCTCCCGCTCCAGGACTTGGCGTGTGGTGTTCGCTTTGTAATCGGGATCTTTGTGACTTTAATAAACTCTCGGCTCTTGTGTTTAATCAGCGGGAACGTTGCGCTGAGAAGTGGTCGGATTACATCAGGACGGCGGGCGGCTGAGCGGCGGCAGCAATAAAGCCGCACATCTCCGATGTAGAGCAGCAATTTCAGGCTGCAGACAGACGGGTCGGGGCCGCCACAATCTCTGCACTCAATTTACACACAGCGTCTACATCATAGGAACTCATTCAACCTTCAGGATTGTTCTGATGAATTTACTGCACCGATCACCCAGTGGAACCTAAACCGCGACTAATGAAAACTGGCGACTGTGGGATCAGCGCAGGAAACAATCAACGCGTCTACAGGACACCATCTGCACGCCAATCGAGGAGCCTGCGGAATAATGACTCCCGGAGCAGCTTCATCTCATCAGAGACCATGAGGACCAGAACTTCCAGACCTCCCGGACAGTATACCAACCAACGGCACGCGTCTCATCCCAGCGCCGAGCAGGAGTCATGAAGAGAATATTAGGAAATCAGACGAACCTCCTGCAAGAACTGACGCGTCATCTGATCCCAACTTATGAGGAGATCCAGGTCATTGATGAAGACAAGATGGAGGAAGAGACGAAGGGGAAAGAGGAAAACCAGCAGCAGGATGGAGACAATCATTATCAACTCACGACTAGAGGCCTGAAGAGCCAAACACGACAAGAACCAGGGGTGTAACTACAGGGGTTGTAGAGGAAGAAGTCACACCCTGGCCCTAGTGACTGATGGGGCTGAAGACTCAGCTATAGGGGGTGTAGAGGAAGAAGTCACACCCCGGCCTTGGTGACTGACGGGGCTGAAGACTCGGCTATAGGGGGTGCAGGGGAAGAAGTCGCACCCCGGCCCTGGTGACTGAGGGGGCTGAAGACTTGGCTATAGGGGTGTAGAGGATGAAGTCACATCCCGGCCCTGGTGACTGACGGGGCTGAAGACTCGGCTATAGGGGGTGTAGAGGAAGAAGTCACATCCCGGCCCTGGTGACTGATGGGGCTGAAAACCCGGCTATAGGGGGTGTAGAGGAAGAAGTCACACCCCGGCCCTGGTGACTGACGGGGCTGAAGACTCAGCTATAGGGGGTGCAGGGGAAGAAGTCGCACCCCGGCCCTGGTGACTGAGGGGGCTGAAGACTTGGCTATAGGGGTGTAGAGGATGAAGTCACATCCCGGCCCTGGTGACTGACGGGGCTGAAGACTCGGCTATAGGGGGTGTAGAGGAAGAAGTCACATCCCGGCCCTGGTGACTGAGGGGGCTGAAAACCCGGCTATAGGGGGTGTAGAGGAAGAAGTCACACCCTGGCCCTGGTGACTGACGGGGCTGAAGACTCGGCCATAGGGGGTGCAGGGGAAGAAGTCACACCCCAGCCCTGGTGACTGAGGGGGCTGAAGACTTGGCTATAGGGGTGTAGAGGAAGAAGTCACATCCCGGCCCTGGTGACTGACGGGGCTGAAGACTCAGCTATAGGGGGTGCAGGGGAAGAAGTGACACACCGGCCCTGGTGACTGAGGGGGCTAAAGACTCGGCTATAGGGGGTGTAGAGGAAGAAGTCACATCCCGGCCCTGGTGACTGACAGGGCTGAAGACTCAGCTATAGGGAGTGCAGGGGAAGAAGTCCCACCCCAGCCCTGGTGACTGATGGGGCTGAACACTCAGCTATAGGGAGTGCAGGGGAAGAAGTCACACCCTGGCCATGGTGACTGACAGGGCTGAAGACTCAGCTATAGGGAGTGCAGGGGAAGAAGTCCCACCCCAGCCCTGGTGACTGATGGGGCTGAACACTCAACTATAGGGAGTGCAGGGGAAGAAGTCCCACCCCAGCCCTGGTGACTGATGGGGCTGAACACTCAGCTATAGGGAGTGCAGGGGAAGAAGTCACATCCCGGCCCTGGTGACTGATGGGGCTGAAGACTCGGCTTTAGGGAGTGCAGGGGAAGAAGTGACACACCGGCCCTGTTGACTGAGGGGGCTGAAGACTCAGCTATAGGTGGTGTAGAGGAAGAAGTCACACCCCGGCCCTGGTGACTGATGGGGCTGAAGACCCGGCTATAGGGGGTGTAGAGGAAGAAGTCACAGCCCGGCCCTGGTGACTGATGGGACGAAGACTTGGCTATAGTGGGGGCAGAGGAAGAAGTCCCACCCCGGCCCTGGTGACTAAGGGGGCTGAAGACTCGGCTATAGGGGGTGCAGGGGAAGAAGTCACACCCCGGCCCTAGCGCCTCTGCCACATAAGAAGACACAGTTGTATAAATGGCACATGCCGGGTGGGGGCACAGGTACAGATTATGCATCGGGGCCCAGGAGCCTCACGTTACCCCACGCAACAAATGGTAGACAGTAAATAGTAATAATACGAGTCTGGGAATAAATTATTGGGCAAAGGGGAAAGTCAAAAAAATAAAGGAAAAAAACAACCCATAAGACAAAACATCTGCACTTCACAAACCGCTCACACACTAAACTGCGCTCCATCTGTAGAGAGCAGCATCAGCCCATTATCAGTATATAACTCTGCAGTGTTCACATTTATAACCACCAGGATGGATCCGTTTACAAACAAATGCCAACAAATCCTGATGGACCCCATTCATTCACGCAGCCCTGATGAAAAGCTGATAACACAAGAGTGAAGAGCCTAATGAACTGTATGTAATAACTGATAATAGAGGCGTCCACACTGCACCTCCCATCATCCACAGTCCGAGAGCATAGAAGAAATCTGGTAATCCATGAATGAAGGAATCTAATAATCCATGAATGAAGGAATCTAATAATCCATGAATGAAGGAATCTAATAATACATGAATGAAGGAATCTAATAATCCATGAATGAAGGAATCTAATAATCCATGAATGAAGGAATCTAATAATCCATGAAAGAAGGAATCTAATAATCCATGAATGAAGGAATCTAATAATCCATGAATGAAGGAATCTAATAATCCATGAATAAAGGAATCTAATAATCCATGAATGAAGGAATCTAATAATCCATGAATGAAGGAATCTAATAATCCATGAATGAAGGAATCTAATAATCCATGAATGAAGGAATCTCATAATCCATGAATGAAGGAATTTAATAAGACATGAATGAAGAAATCTAATAATACATGAATGACGGAATCTCATAATCCATGAATGAAGGAATTTAATAATCCATGAATGAAGTAATCTAATATTCCATGAATGAAGGAATCTAATAACCCATGAATAAAGGAATCTAATAATCCATGAATGAAGGAATCTAATAATCCATGAATGAAGGAATCTAATAATCCATGAATGAAGGAATCTAATAATCCATGAAAGAAGGAATCTAATAATCCATGAATGAAGGAATCTAATAATCCATGAATGAAGGAATCTAATAATCCATGAATGAAGGAATCTAATAATCCATGAATGAAGGAATCTAATAATCCATGAATGAAGGAATCTAATAATCCATGAATGAAGGAATCTAATAATCCATGAATGAAGGAATCTCATAATCCATGAATGAAGGAATTTAATAAGACATGAATGAAGAAATCTAATAATACATGAATGACGGAATCTCATAATCCATGAATGAAGGAATTTAATAATCCATGAATGAAGTAATCTAATATTCCATGAATGAAGGAATCTAATAACCCATGAATAAAGGAATCTAATAATCCATGAATGAAGGAATCTAATAATCCATGAATGAAGGAATCTAATAATCCATGAATGAAGGAATCTAATAATCCATGAAAGAAGGAATCTAATAATCCATGAATGAAGGAATCTAATAATCCATGAATGAAGGAATCTAATAATCCATGAATGAAGGAATCTAATAATCCATGAATGAAGGAATCTAATAATCCATGAATGAAGGAATCTAATAATCCATGAATGAAGGAATCTAATAATCCATGAATGAAGGAATCTAATAATCCATGAATGAAGGAATCTCATAATCCATGAATGAAGGAATTTAATAAGACATGAATGAAGAAATCTAATAATACATGAATGACGGAATCTCATAATCCATGAATGAAGGAATTTAATAATCCATGAATGAAGTAATCTAATATTCCATGAATGAAGGAATCTAATAACCCATGAATAAAGGAATCTAATAATCCATGAATGAAGGAATCTAATAATCCATGAATGAAGGAATCTAATAATCCATGAATGAAGGAATCTAATAATCCATGAAAGAAGGAATCTAATAATCCATGAATGAAGGAATCTAATAATCCATGAATGAAGGAATCTAATAATCCATGAATGAAGGAATCTAATAATCCATGAATGAAGGAATCTAATAATCCATGAATGAAGGAATCTAATAATCCATGAATGAAGGAATCTAATAATCCATGAATGAAGGAATCTCATAATCCATGAATGAAGGAATTTAATAAGACATGAATGAAGAAATCTAATAATACATGAATGACGGAATCTCATAATTCATGAATGAAGGAATTTAATAATCCATGAATGAAGTAATCTAATATTCCATGAATGAAGGAATCTAATAACCCATGAATAAAGGAATCTAATAATCCATGAATGAAGGAATCTAATAATCCATGAATGAAGGAATCTAATAATCCATGAATGAAGGAATCTAATAATCCATGAAAGAAGGAATCTAATAATCCATGAATGAAGGAATCTAATAATCCATGAATGAAGGAATCTAATAATCCATGAATGAAGGAATCTAATAATCCATGAATGAAGGAATCTAATAATCCATGAATGAAGGAATCTAATAATCCATGAATGAAGGAATCTAATAATCCATGAATGAAGGAATCTCATAATCCATGAATGAAGGAATTTAATAAGACATGAATGAAGAAATCTAATAATACATGAATGACGGAATCTCATAATCCATGAATGAAGGAATTTAATAATCCATGAATGAAGTAATCTAATATTCCATGAATGAAGGAATCTAATAACCCATGAATAAAGGAATCTAATAATCCATGAATGAAGGAATCTAATAATCCATGAATGAAGGAATCTAATAATCCATGAATGAAGGAATCTAATAATCCATGAAAGAAGGAATCTAATAATCCATGAATGAAGGAATCTAATAATCCATGAATGAAGGAATCTAATAATCCATGAATGAAGGAATCTAATAATCCATGAATGAAGGAATCTAATAATCCATGAATGAAGGAATCTAATAATCCATGAATGAAGGAATCTAATAATCCATGAATGAAGGAATCTCATAATCCATGAATGAAGGAATTTAATAAGACATGAATGAAGAAATCTAATAATACATGAATGACGGAATCTCATAATCCATGAATGAAGGAATTTAATAATCCATGAATGAAGTAATCTAATATTCCATGAATGAAGGAATCTAATAACCCATGAATAAAGGAATCTAATAATCCATGAATGAAGGAATCTAATAATCCATGAATGAAGGAATCTAATAATCCATGAATGAAGGAATCTAATAATCCATGAATGAAGGAATCTAATAATCCATGAATGAAGGAATCTAATAATTAATGAATGAAGGAATCTAATAATACATGAATGAAGGAATCTAATAATCCATGAATGAAGGAATCTAATAAGACATCAATGAAGGAATCTAATAATTCATGAATGATGGAATCTCATAATCCATTAATAAAGGAATCTAATAATCCATGAATGAAGGAATCTAATAATTCATGAATAAAGGAATCTAATAATCCATGGTTGAAGGAATCTAATAATCCATGGTTGAAGGAATCTAATAATCCATGAAAGAAGGAATCTAATAATCCATTAATAAAGGAATCTAATAATCCATGAATGAAGGAATCTAATAATCCATGAATGAAGGAATCTAATAATCCATGAATGAAGGAATCTAATAACCCATGAATGATGGAATCTCATAATCCATTAATAAAGGAATCTAATAATCCATGAATGAAGGAATCTAATAAAACATGAATGAAGAAATCGAATAATCCATGAATGAAGGAATCTAATAAAACATCAATGAAGGAATCTAATAATTCATGAATGATGGAATCTTATAATCCATGAATGAAGGAATCTAATAATCCATGAATGAAGGAATCTAATAATCCATGAATGAAGGAATCTAATAATCCATGAATGAAGGAATCTAATAAGACATCAATGAAGGAATCTAATAATCCATGAATGAAAGAATCTAATAATACATGAATGACGGAATCTAATAATCCATGAATGAAGGAATCTCATAATCCATGAATGAAGGAATTTAATAATCCATGAATGAAGTAATCTAATATTCCATGAATGAAGGAATCTAATAACCCATGAATGAAGGAATCTAATAATCCATGAATGAAGGAATCTAATAATCCATGAATGAAGGAATCTAATAAGCCATGAATGAAGGAATATAATAATCCATGAATGAAGGAATATAATAATCCATGAATGAAGGAATATAATAATCCATGAATGAAGGACTCTAATAATCCATGAATGAAGGAATCTAATAATCCATGAATGAAGGAATCTAATAATCCATGAATGAAGGAATCTAATAATCCATGAATGAAGGAATCTAATAATCCATGAATGAAGGAATATAATAATCCATGAATGAAGGACTCTAATAATACATGAATGAAGGAATCTAATAATCCATGAATGAAGGAATCTAATAACCCATGAATGAAGGAATCTAATAATCCATGAATTACGGAATCTCATAATCCATGAATGAAGGAATCTAATAATCCATGAATGAAGGAATCTAATAATCCATGAATGAAGTAATCTAATATTCCATGAATGAAGGAATCTAATAATCCATGAATGAAGGAATCTAATAATCCATGAATGAAGGAATCTAATAATCCATGAATGAAGGAATCTAATAATCCATGAATGAAGGAATCTAATAATCAATGAATGAAGGAATCTAATAATCCATGAATGAAGGAATCTCATAATCCATGAATGAAGGAATTTAATAATCCATGAATGAAGTAATCTAATATTCCATGAATGAAGGAATCTAATAACCCATGAATGAAGGAATCTAATAATCCATGAATGAAGGAATCTAATAATCCATGAATGAAGGAATCTAATAAGCCATGAATGAAGGAATATAATAATCCATGAATGAAGGAATATAATAATCCATGAATGAAGGAATATAATAATCCATGAATGAAGGACTCTAATAATCCATGAATGAAGGAATCTAATAATCCATGAATGAAGGAATCTAATAATCCATGAATGAAGGAATCTAATAATCCATGAATGAAGGAATATAATAATCCATGAATGAAGGACTCTAATAATCCATGAATGAAGGAATCTAATAATCCATGAATTACGGAATCTAATAACCCATGAATTACGGAATCTAATAATCCATGAATTACGGAATCTCATAATCCATGAATGAAGGAATCTAATAATCCATGAATGAAGGAATCTAATAATCCATGAATGAAGTAATCTAATATTCCATGAATGAAGGAATCTAATAATCCATGAATGAAGGAATCTAATAATCCATGAATGAAGGAATCTAATAATCCATGAATGAAGGAATCTAATAATCCATGAATGAAGGAATCTAATAATTCATGAATGAAGGAATCTAATAATCCATGAATGAAGGAATCTAATAATCCATGAATGAAGAAATCTGGTAATCCATGAATGAAGGAATCTAATAATCCATGAATGAAGGAATCTAATAATCCATGAATGAAGGAATCTAATAATTCATGAATGAAGGAATCTAATAATCCATGAATGAAGGAATCTAATAATCCATGAATGAAGGAATCTAATAATCCATGAATGAAGGAATCTAATAATCCATGAATGAAGGAATCTAATAATCCATGAATGAAGGAATCTAATAATCCATGAATGAAGGAATCTAATAATTCATGAATGAATGAATCTAATAATCCATGAATGAAGGAATCTAATAATCCATGAATGAAGAAATCTGGTAATCCATGAATGAAGGAATCTAATAATCCATGAATGAAGGAATCTAATAATCCATGAATGAAGGAATCTAATAATTCATGAATGAAGGAATCTAATAATCCATGAATGAAGGAATCTAATAATCCATGAATGAAGAAATCTGGTAATCCATGAATGAAGGAATCTAATAATCCATGAATGAAGGAATCTAATAATCCATGAATGAAGGAATCTAATAATTCATGAATGAAGGAATCTAATAATCCATGAATGAAGGAATCTAATAATCCATGAATGAAGAAATCTGGTAATCCATGAATGAAGGAATCTAATAATCCATGAATGAAGGAATCTAATAATCCATGAATGAGGGAATGCAGTTGTTGCATCTTGGATGTAGGAATGACCAGTGAAGGGCAATGGGTTCACCTTATAAGACACCTTCCCCATGTCAACACTCCTTGTCATCAATCAAACACCATCTCCCCCTAAGACTGACTGCGTGGGGGAGGGTCAGCGCCTGCACGGAATATAGAATCGGCCGAGCTCCCGGTACACGCGATACAATACTGTAACGGCGGTTTATTACGGTAGCGCCTGGCAGGGATATTGGCGCAGTGCGTTGTCAGTGCAGAGCTCAGCGTTTTCTGGCTCCAGGGTAATAAAGTAACAGTCTGATCTATTCTAATAAATCTCCAATTGTAAATAATGAAAAGCCCCCGGTGCCCCCCCCCCCCCCCCCGCACGCACAAAAGGAAGCAATTTGGAAATGTTTGACAAAGTAACCGAGTAAATCATCAGCGCCGGAGAAGCTCATTTCCCTTCCGCCAGATATTACATTATCATTCATATTAAAGAATAACCCAACGCCACTTATTTTCAGCAAACGAAATTACCAGACAATCAATAATGCATTCAGGTTCCTGCGGAGCTCCCGCGTGCGAGATATCAGCCGCCCTAATATGTGTGCACCCCCGCTCGCCAAATCATCAACCGCAGATACTCATCTGCTCTGTGGATGGCTTCATGTAGCTGCCACTGGCAAATAAGAGGCAGGTAAGCAAATACTGGAGCCGATAACGCCAATTATCCGCCACTTTAACTATTTCACTCCACAAATGTCAATAATCGGATGTTTTATGCATTTGCGCTAGTTCTGCTTTATTGCCGATTTACATATAAATTGCCTTATTTTAGCCGCGGAAGTTTTTTTTAGGTTTATGATACAAATCTCTGCTGAGACGTCAGGAAGCTGCCGCCTGCCGCTGGCGGGGGGCACAGGAGATACCTTATTAAACCCTTTATAATGAAGATGTCAGAGGTTAATGATGTGTTGGCGCAGCTTGTCGCACCTGAAATACGTACAATGGCAGAAGTTCTTGGCAGACGTGCGGCAGTTCAGTTGAAGATGTGAGAACCAAGGCGGCTGTGACCTCCAGGGAGAAAGAAGTATGGCCGCCGCGCTCATCAGGACCGGAAGGGTTAATTCCATTCATTCGGATATTTCTCCATTGTGAAGCCACTAAATGCGAATTTTTGCAACAGTCACTTCTGTCCCAGTTTAAGCGTCTTCATCCAATCACAAAAAAAATCGTATTTGTGTTTATGGCGCAAAGGACGCAGCGTTCCCTACACGAATACACTCAAATATCAAGAGTTAATGGATCTAATCAATATAAGGACCAGACAACGTGGCGAGGCCGCACTGCCTGATGGGTTCTAGGAAGGTCAGACGTAATCCACAGGTCAGCCAGTAACGTCTGACCCTTCATCAGGTCCATCTCCACAGTAGTAGTAGTAGAAGACCACCGGTCAGTGTATGCGCTGATCTCCATCTCCACAGTAAAAGTAGTAGAAGACCACCGGTCAGTGTATGTGCTGATCTACATCTCCACAGTAGTAGTAGTAGAAGACCACCGGTCAGTGTGTGTGCTGATCTCCATCTCCACAGTAGTAGTAGTAGAAGACCACCGGTCAGTGTATGTGCTGATCTCCAGCTCCACAGTAATAGTAGAAGAAGACCACCGGTCAGTGTATGTGCTGATCTCCATCTCCACAGTAGTAGTAGAAGACCACCGGTCAGTGTATGTGCTGATCTCCATCTCCACAGTAGTAGTAGTAAAAGACCACCGGTCAGTGTATGCGCTGATCTCCATCTCCACAGTAGTAGTAGAAGACCACCGGTCAGTGTATGTGCTGATCTCCATCTCCACAGTAGTAGTAGTAGAAGAAGACCACCGGTCAGTGTATGTGCTGATCTCCATCTCCACAGTAGTAGTAGAAGGAGACCACCAGTCAGTGTATGTGCTGATCTACATCTCCACAGTAGTAGTAGTAGAAGACCACCGGTCAGTGTGTGTGCTGATCTCCATCTCCACAGTAGTAGTAGAAGACCACCGGTCAGTGTATGTGCTGATCTACATCTCCACAGTAGTAGTAGTAGAAGACCACCGGTCAGTGTGTGTGCTGATCTCCATCTCCACAGTAAAAGTAGTAGAAGACCACCGGTCAGTGTATGCGCTGATCTCCATCTCCACAGTAGTAGCAGAAGAAGACCACCGGTCAGTGTATGTGCTGATCTCCATGTCCACAGTAGTAGTAGTAGTAGAAGAAGACCACCGGTCAGTGTATGTGCTGATCTCCATCTCCACAGTAATAGTAGAAGAAGACCACCGGTCAGTGTATGTGCTGATATCCATCTCCTCAGTAGTAGTAGAAGAAGAAGACCACCGGTCAGTGTATGTGCTGATCTCCATCTCCACAGTAGTAGCAGAAGAAGACCACCGGTCAGTGTATGTGCTGATCTCCATGTCCACAGTAGTAGTAGTAGAAGAAGACCACCGGTCAGTGTATGTGCTGATCTCCATCTCCACAGTAATAGTAGAAGAAGACCACCGGTCAGTGTATGCGCTGATCTCCATCTCCACAGTAGTAGTAGACCACCGGTCAGTGTGTGTGCTGATCTCCATCTCCACAGTAGTAGTAGAAGAAGACCACCGGTCAGTGTATGCGCTGATCTACATCTCCACAGTCGTAGTAGAAGAAGACCACCGGTAAGTGTATGTGCTGATCTCCATCTCCACAGTAGTAGTAGAAGAAGACCACCGGTAAGTGTATGTGCTGATCTCCATCTCCACAGTAGTAGTAGTAGAAGACCACCGGTCAGTGTATGTGCTGATCTCCATCTCCACAGTAAAAGTAGTAGAAGACCACCGGTCAGTGTATGCGCTGATCTCCATCTCCACAGTAGTAGCAGAAGAAGACCACCGGTCAGTGTATGTGCTGATCTCCATCTCCACAGTAGTAGTAGTAGAAGAAGACCACCGGTCAGTGTATGTGCTGATCTCCATCTCCACAGTAATAGTAGAAGAAGACCACCGGTCAGTGTATGCGCTGATCTCCATCTCCACAGTAGTAGTAGTAGAAGACCACCGGTCAGTGTATGCGCTGATCTCCATCTCCACAGTAGTAGTAGAAGAAGACCACCGGTCAGTGTATGCGCTGATCTACATCTCCACAGTCGTAGTAGAAGAAGACCACCGGTAAGTGTATGTGCTGATCTCCATCTCCACAGTAGTAGTAGAAGAAGAAGACCACCGGTCAGTGTATGTGCTGATCTACATCTCCACAGTAGTAGTAGAAGAAGACCACCGGTAAGTGTATGTGCTGATCTCCATCTCCACAGTAGTAGTAGTAGAAGACCACCGGTCAGTGTATGTGGTGACCTCCATCTCCACAGTAGTAGTAGACCACCGGTCAGTGTATGCGCTGATCTCCATCTCCACAGTAGTAGTAGTAGAAGAAGACCACCGGTCAGTGTATGAGCTGATCTCCATCTCCACAGTAGTAGTAGTAGAAGACCACCGGTCAGTGTATGTGCTGATCTCCATCTCCACAGTAGTAGTAGTAGAAGAAGACCACCGGTCAGTGTATGTGCTGATCTCCATCTCCACAGTAATAGTAGAAGAAGACCACCGGTCAGTGTATGCGCTGATCTCCATCTCCACAGTAGTAGTAGTAGTAGTAGTAGTAGAAGACCACCGGTCAGTGTATGTGGTGACCTCCATCTCCACAGTAGTAGTAGAAGACCACCGGTCAGTGTATGTGCTGATCTCCATCTCCACAGTAGTAGTAGTAGAAGAAGACCACCGGTCAGTGTATGTGCTGATCTCCATCTCCACAGTAAAAGTAGTAGAAGACCACCGGTCAGTGTATGTGCTGATCTACATCTCCACAGTAGTAGTAGTAGAAGACCACCTGTCAGTGTGTGTGCTGATCTCCATCTCCACAGTAGTAGTAGAAGACCACCGGTCAGTGTATGTGCTGATCTACATCTCCACAGTAGTAGTAGTAGAAGACCACCGGTAAGTGTATGTGCTGATCTCCATCTCCACAGTAGTAGTAGAAGAAGAAGACCACCGGTCAGTGTATGTGCTGATCTACATCTCCACAGTAGTAGTAGAAGAAGACCACCGGTAAGTGTATGTGCTGATCTCCATCTCCACAGTAGTAGTAGTAGAAGACCACCGGTCAGTGTATGTGGTGACCTCCATCTCCACAGTAGTAGTAGACCACCGGTCAGTGTATGCGCTGATCTCCATCTCCACAGTAGTAGTAGTAGAAGAAGACCACCGGTCAGTGTATGAGCTGATCTCCATCTCCACAGTAGTAGTAGTAGAAGACCACCGGTCAGTGTATGTGCTGATCTCCATCTCCACAGTAGTAGTAGTAGAAGAAGACCACCGGTCAGTGTATGTGCTGATCTCCATCTCCACAGTAATAGTAGAAGAAGACCACCGGTCAGTGTATGCGCTGATCTCCATCTCCACAGTAGTAGTAGTAGTAGTAGTAGTAGAAGACCACCGGTCAGTGTATGTGGTGACCTCCATCTCCACAGTAGTAGTAGAAGACCACCGGTCAGTGTATGTGCTGATCTCCATCTCCACAGTAGTAGTAGTAGAAGAAGACCACCGGTCAGTGTATGTGCTGATCTCCATCTCCACAGTAAAAGTAGTAGAAGACCACCGGTCAGTGTATGTGCTGATCTACATCTCCACAGTAGTAGTAGTAGAAGACCACCGGTCAGTGTGTGTGCTGATCTCCATCTCCACAGTAGTAGTAGAAGACCACCGGTCAGTGTATGTGCTGATCTACATCTCCACAGTAGTAGTAGTAGAAGACCACCGGTCAGTGTGTGTGCTGATCTCCATCTCCACAGTAAAAGTAGTAGAAGACCACCGGTCAGTGTATGCGCTGATCTCCATTTCCACAGTAGTAGCAGAAGAAGACCACCGGTCAGTGTATGTGCTGATCTCCATCTCCACAGTAGTAGTAGTAGAAGAAGACCACCGGTCAGTGTATGTGCTGATCTCCATCTCCACAGTAATAGTAGAAGAAGACCACCGGTCAGTGTATGCGCTGATCTCCATCTCCACAGTAGTAGTAGTAGAAGACCACCGGTCAGTTTATGCGCTGATCTCCATCTCCACAGTAGTAGTAGAAGAAGACCACCGGTCAGTGTATGCGCTGATCTACATCTCCACAGTCGTAGTAGAAGAAGACCACCGGTAAGTGTATGTGCTGATCTCCATCTCCACAGTAGTAGTAGAAGAAGAAGACCACCGGTCAGTGTATGTGCTGATCTACATCTCCACAGTAGTAGTAGAAGAAGACCACCGGTAAGTGTATGTGCTGATCTCCATCTCCACAGTAGTAGTAGTAGAAGACCACCGGTCAGTGTATGTGGTGACCTCCATCTCCACAGTAGTAGTAGACCACCGGTCAGTGTATGCGCTGATCTCCATCTCCACAGTAGTAGTAGTAGAAGAAGACCACCGGTCAGTGTATGAGCTGATCTCCATCTCCACAGTAGTAGTAGTAGAAGACCACCGGTCAGTGTATGTGCTGATCTCCATCTCCACAGTAGTAGTAGTAGAAGAAGACCACCGGTCAGTGTATGTGCTGATCTCCATCTCCACAGTAATAGTAGAAGAAGACCACCGGTCAGTGTATGCGCTGATCTCCATCTCCACAGTAGTAGTAGTAGTAGTAGTAGAAGACCACCGGTCAGTGTATGTGGTGACCTCCATCTCCACAGTAGTAGTAGAAGACCACCGGTCAGTGTATGTGCTGATCTCCATCTCCACAGTAGTAGTAGTAGTAGTAGTAGTAGAAGACCACCGGTCAGTGTATGCGCTGATCTCCATCTCCACAGTAGTAGTAGTAGTAGAAGACCACCGGTCAGTGTATGAGCTGATCTCCATCTCCACAGTAGAAAAAGTACAAGACCACCGGTCAGTGTATGTGCTGATCTCCATCTCCACAGTAATAGTAGAAGAAGACCACCGGTCAGTGTATGCGCTGATCTCCATCTCCACAGTAGTAGTAGAAGAAGACCACCGGTCAGTGTATGCGCTGATCTCCATCTCCACAGTAGTAGTAGTAGAAGACCACCGGTCAGTGTATGTGCTGATCTCCATCTCCACAGTAATAGTAGAAGAAGACCACCGGTCAGTGTATGTGCTGATCTCCATCTCCACAGTAGAAGAAGTACAAGACCACCGGTCAGTGTGTGTGCTGATCTCCATCTACACAGTAGTAGAAGAAGAAGACCACCGGTCAGTGTATGCGCTGATCTCCATCTCCACAGTAGTAGTAGTAGAAGAAGACCACCGGTCAATGTATGTGCTGATCTACATCTCCACAGTGGTAGTAGAAGACCGCCGGTCAGTGTATGTGCTGATCTCCATCTCCACAGTAGTAGAAAAAGAAGAGCACCGGTCAGTGTATGCGCTGATCTCCATCTCCACAGTAGTAGTAGAAGAAGACCACCGGTCAGTGTATGTGCTGATCTCCATCTCCACAGTAGTAGTAGAAGAAGACCACCGGTCAGTGTATGCGCTGATCTCCATCTCCACAGTAGAAGAAGTACAAGACCACCGGTCAGTGTATGCGCTGATCTACATCTCCACAGTAGTAGTAGAAGACCACCGGTCAGTGTATGTGCTGATCTCCATGTCCAGAGTAGTAGTAGAAGAAGACCACCGGTCAGTGTATGCGCTGATCTCCATCTCCACAGTAGAAGAAGTACAAGACCACCGGTCAGTGTATGCGCTGATCTACATCTCCACAGTAGTAGTAGACCACCGGTCAGTGTATGTGCTGATCTCCATGTCCACAGTAGTAGTAGTAGAAGACCACCGGTCAGTGTATGCGCTGATCTCCATCTCCACAGTAGAAGAAGTACAAGACCACCGGTCAGTGTATGTGCTGATCTCCATCTCCACAGTAATAGTAGAAGAAGACCACCGGTCAGTGTATGTGCTGATCTTCATCTCCACAGTAGTAGTAGTAGTAGAAGACCACCGGTCAGTGTATGCGCTGATCTCGATCTCCACAGTAGAAGAAGTACAAGACCACCGGTCAGTGTATGCGCTGATCTACATCTCCACAGTAGTAGTAGAAGACCACCGGTCAGTGTATGTGCTGATCTCCATGTCCAGAGTAGTAGTAGAAGAAGACCACCGGTCAGTGTATGCGCTGATCTCCATCTCCACAGTAGAAGAAGTACAAGACCACCGGTCAGTGTATGCGCTGATCTACTTCTCCACAGTAGTAGTAGAAGACCACCGGTCAGTGTATGTGCTGATCTCCATGTCCACAGTAGTAGTAGTAGAAGACCACCGGTCAGTGTATGTGCTGATCTTCATCTCCACAGTAGAAGAAGTACAAGACCACCGGTCAGTGTATGTGCTGATCTCCATCTCCACAGTAATAGTAGAAGAAGACCACCGGTCAGTGTATGTGCTGATCTCCATCTCCACAGTAATAGTAGAAGAAGACCACCGGTCAGTGTATGCGCTGATCTCCATCTCCACAGTAGTAGCAGAAGAAGACCACCGGTCAGTGTATGTGCTGATCTCCATCTCCACAGTAGTAGTAGTAGAAGAAGACCACCGGTCAGTGTATGTGCTGATCTCCATCTCCACAGTAATAGTAGAAGAAGACCACCGGTCAGTGTATGCGCTGATCTCCATCTCCACAGTAGTAGTAGTAGAAGACCACCGGTCAGTGTATGCGCTGATCTCCATCTCCACAGTAGTAGTAGAAGAAGACCACCGGTCAGTGTATGCGCTGATCTACATCTCCACAGTCGTAGTAGAAGAAGACCACCGGTAAGTGTATGTGCTGATCTCCATCTCCACAGTAGTAGTAGAAGAAGAAGACCACCGGTCAGTGTATGTGCTGATCTACATCTCCACAGTAGTAGTAGAAGAAGACCACCGGTAAGTGTATGTGCTGATCTCCATCTCCACAGTAGTAGTAGTAGAAGACCACCGGTCAGTGTATGTGGTGACCTCCATCTCCACAGTAGTAGTAGACCACCGGTCAGTGTATGCGCTGATCTCCATCTCCACAGTAGTAGTAGTAGAAGAAGACCACCGGTCAGTGTATGAGCTGATCTCCATCTCCACAGTAGTAGTAGTAGAAGACCACCGGTCAGTGTATGTGCTGATCTCCATCTCCACAGTAGTAGTAGTAGAAGAAGACCACCGGTCAGTGTATGTGCTGATCTCCATCTCCACAGTAATAGTAGAAGAAGACCACCGGTCAGTGTATGCGCTGATCTCCATCTCCACAGTAGTAGTAGTAGTAGTAGTAGTAGAAGACCACCGGTCAGTGTATGTGGTGACCTCCATCTCCACAGTAGTAGTAGAAGACCACCGGTCAGTGTATGTGCTGATCTCCATCTCCACAGTAGTAGTAGTAGAAGAAGACCACCGGTCAGTGTATGTGCTGATCTCCATCTCCACAGTAAAAGTAGTAGAAGACCACCGGTCAGTGTATGTGCTGATCTACATCTCCACAGTAGTAGTAGTAGAAGACCACCGGTCAGTGTGTGTGCTGATCTCCATCTCCACAGTAGTAGTAGAAGACCACCGGTCAGTGTATGTGCTGATCTACATCTCCACAGTAGTAGTAGTAGAAGACCACCGGTCAGTGTGTGTGCTGATCTCCATCTCCACAGTAAAAGTAGTAGAAGACCACCGGTCAGTGTATGCGCTGATCTCCATTTCCACAGTAGTAGCAGAAGAAGACCACCGGTCAGTGTATGTGCTGATCTCCATCTCCACAGTAGTAGTAGTAGAAGAAGACCACCGGTCAGTGTATGTGCTGATCTCCATCTCCACAGTAATAGTAGAAGAAGACCACCGGTCAGTGTATGCGCTGATCTCCATCTCCACAGTAGTAGTAGTAGAAGACCACCGGTCAGTGTATGCGCTGATCTCCATCTCCACAGTAGTAGTAGAAGAAGACCACCGGTCAGTGTATGCGCTGATCTACATCTCCACAGTCGTAGTAGAAGAAGACCACCGGTAAGTGTATGTGCTGATCTCCATCTCCACAGTAGTAGTAGAAGAAGAAGACCACCGGTCAGTGTATGTGCTGATCTACATCTCCACAGTAGTAGTAGAAGAAGACCACCGGTAAGTGTATGTGCTGATCTCCATCTCCACAGTAGTAGTAGTAGAAGACCACCGGTCAGTGTATGTGGTGACCTCCATCTCCACAGTAGTAGTAGACCACCGGTCAGTGTATGCGCTGATCTCCATCTCCACAGTAGTAGTAGTAGAAGAAGACCACCGGTCAGTGTATGAGCTGATCTCCATCTCCACAGTAGTAGTAGTAGAAGACCACCGGTCAGTGTATGTGCTGATCTCCATCTCCACAGTAGTAGTAGTAGAAGAAGACCACCGGTCAGTGTATGTGCTGATCTCCATCTCCACAGTAATAGTAGAAGAAGACCACCGGTCAGTGTATGCGCTGATCTCCATCTCCACAGTAGTAGTAGTAGTAGTAGTAGTAGAAGACCACCGGTCAGTGTATGTGGTGACCTCCATCTCCACAGTAGTAGTAGAAGACCACCGGTCAGTGTATGTGCTGATCTCCATCTCCACAGTAGTAGTATTAGTAGTAGTAGTAGAAGACCACCGGTCAGTGTATGCGCTGATCTCCATCTCCGCAGTAGTAGTAGTAGTAGAAGACCACCGGTCAGTGTATGAGCTGATCTCCATCTCCACAGTAGAAAAAGTACAAGACCACCGGTCAGTGTATGTGCTGATCTCCATCTCCACAGTAATAGTAGAAGAAGACCACCTGTCAGTGTATGCGCTGATCTCCATCTCCACAGTAGTAGTAGAAGAAGACCACCGGTCAGTGTATGCGCTGATCTCCATCTCCACAGTAGTAGTAGTAGAAGACCACCGGTCAGTGTATGTGCTGATCTCCATCTCCACAGTAATAGTAGAAGAAGACCACCGGTCAGTGTATGTGCTGATCTCCATCTCCACAGTAGAAGAAGTACAAGACCACCGGTCAGTGTGTGTGCTGATCTCCATCTACACAGTAGTAGAAGAAGAAGACCACCGGTCAGTGTATGCGCTGATCTCCATCTCCACAGTAGTAGTAGTAGAAGAAGACCACCGGTCAATGTATGTGCTGATCTACATCTCCACAGTGGTAGTAGAAGACCGCCGGTCAGTGTATGTGCTGATCTCCATCTCCACAGTAGTAGAAAAAGAAGAGCACCGGTCAGTGTATGCGCTGATCTCCATCTCCACAGTAGTAGTAGAAGAAGACCACCGGTCAGTGTATGTGCTGATCTCCATCTCCACAGTAGTAGTAGAAGAAGACCACCGGTCAGTGTATGCGCTGATCTCCATCTCCACAGTAGAAGAAGTACAAGACCACCGGTCAGTGTATGCGCTGATCTACATCTCCACAGTAGTAGTAGAAGACCACCGGTCAGTGTATGTGCTGATCTCCATGTCCAGAGTAGTAGTAGAAGAAGACCACCGGTCAGTGTATGCGCTGATCTCCATCTCCACAGTAGAAGAAGTACAAGACCACCGGTCAGTGTATGCGCTGATCTACATCTCCACAGTAGTAGTAGAAGACCACCAGTCAGTGTATGTGCTGATCTCCATGTCCACAGTAGTAGTAGTAGAAGACCACCGGTCAGTGTATGCGCTGATCTCCATCTCCACAGTAGAAGAAGTACAAGACCACCGGTCAGTGTATGTGCTGATCTCCATCTCCACAGTAATAGTAGAAGAAGACCACCGGTCAGTGTATGTGCTGATCTTCATCTCCACAGTAGTAGTAGTAGTAGAAGACCACCGGTCAGTGTATGCGCTGATCTCCATCTCCACAGTAGAAGAAGTACAAGACCACCGGTCAGTGTATGCGCTGATCTACATCTCCACAGTAGTAGTAGAAGACCACCGGTCAGTGTATGTGCTGATCTCCATGTCCAGAGTAGTAGTAGAAGAAGACCACCGGTCAGTGTATGCGCTGATCTCCATCTCCACAGTAGAAGAAGTACAAGACCACCGGTCAGTGTATGCGCTGATCTACATCTCCACAGTAGTAGTAGAAGACCACCGGTCAGTGTATGTGCTGATCTCCATGTCCACAGTAGTAGTAGTAGAAGACCACCGGTCAGTGTATGTGCTGATCTTCATCTCCACAGTAGAAGAAGTACAAGACCACCGGTCAGTGTATGTGCTGATCTCCATCTCCACAGTAATAGTAGAAGAAGACCACCGGTCAGTGTATGTGCTGATCTCCATCTCCACAGTAGTAGTAGTAGAAGAAGACCACCGGTCAGTGTATGTGCTGATCTACATCTCCACAGTAGTAGTAGTAGTAGAAGAAGACCACCGGTCAGTGTATGCGCTGATCTCCATCTCCACAGTAGTAGAAGAAGGAGACCACTGGTCAGTGTATGTGCTGATCTCCATCTCCACAGTAGTAGTAGAAGAAGACCACCGGTCAGTGTATGCGCTGATCTCCATCTCCACAGTAGTAGTAGAAGAAGACCACCGGTCAGTGTATGTGCTGATCTCCATCTCCACAGTAGTAGTAGAAGAAGGAGACCACCGGTCAGTGTATGTGCTGATCTCCATGTCCACAGTAGTAGTAGTAGAAGACCGCCGGTCAGTGTATGTGCTGATCTCCATGTCCACAGTAGTAGTAGTAGAAGACCACCGGTCAGTGTATGTGCTGATCTCCATCTCCACAGTAGTAGTAGAAGAAGGAGACCACCGGTCAGTGTATGTGGTGATCTCCATGTCCACAGTGGTAGTAGTAGAAGACCACCGGTCAGTGTATGTGCTGATCTACATCTCCACAGTAGTAGTAGTAGAAGACCACCGGTCAGTGTATGTGCTGATCTACATCTCCACAGTAGTAGTAGAAGAAGGAGACCACCGGTCAGTGTATGCGCTGATCTCCATGTCCACAGTAGTAGTAGTAGAAGACCACCGGTCAGTGTATGTGCTGATCTCCATCTCCACAGTAGTAGTAGAAGAAGAAGACCACCGGTCAGTGTATGTGCTGATCTACATCTCCACAGTAGTAGTAGAAGAAGGAGACCACCGGTCAGTGTATGTGCTGATCTCCATGTCCACAGTAATAGTAGTAGAAGACCACCGGTCAGTGTATGTGCTGATCTCCATCTCCACAGTAGTAGAAGAAGAAGACCACTGGTCAGTGTATGTGCTGATCTCCATCTCCACAGTAATAGTAGAAGAAGAAGACCACCGGTCAGTGTATCAGCTGATCTACGTCTCCACAGTAGAAGTAGAAGAAGACCACCAGTCAGTGTATGTGCTGATCTACATCTCCACAGTAGTAGTAGAAGAAGACCACCGGTCAGTGTATGAGCTGATCTCCATTTCCACAGTAGTAGTAGTAGAAGAAGACCACCGGTCAGTGTATGAGCTGATCTCCATCTCCACAGTAGTAGTAGAGGACCACCGGTCAGTGTATGTGCTGATCTACATCTCCACAGTAGTAGTAGTATTAGTAGAAGAAGACCACCGGTCAGTGTATGTGCTGATCTCCATCTCCACAGTAGTAGTAGTAGAAGAAGACCACCGGTCAGTGTATGAGCTGATCTCCATCTCCACAGTAGTAGTAGAGGACCACTGGTCAGTGTATGTGCTGATCTACATCTCCACAGTAGTAGTAGAAGAAGGAGACCACCGGTCAGTGTATGTGCTGATCTACATCTCCACAGTAGTAGTAGAAGAAGACCACCGGTTAGTGTATGAGCTGATCTCCATCTCCACAGTAGTAGTAGAAGACCACCGGTCAGTGTATGAACGGATCCCCATCTCCACAGTAGTAGTAGTAGAAGACCACTGGTCAGTGTATGTGCTGATCTCCATCACCTGTAATGATAGGGGTAGGGAAACGGACAAGTGAGCCCTAATCTACCCGCCACTCTGTCCCTGCCTACTTGCAGCGACCCGCCCTAGGCGACGGGGTACAACTGGGCGACGGTCCCTACGCTCAGTAAGTGCACGAGACAAACAGACAAGGGTACACAAAGCTAAGGGAAATGGGGCAGTTGCCCACGGCAGCACCGTGAGCAACAAGAGAGGTGAACGAGCCGAGTCAAACCAGGAGTGTACGAGGTACCAAACGCAGGGCAAGAGAGTAGTCAGTAAGCCAGGGTCAGTATGGAGCAGGATCAAATAATCAGGAGCTGTAGCTGGGCCAGGAAACCACACGAGAAGAATCACAAGCACTGGAGGAACAGGAAAGGCAGGATATAAATAGACAGAGGGCGGGAGCTAGCTGAGTCTGGCCAGGCTGTGATAGGTTCTCCCACTCCTAAGCCTGCCAGCCTGAGTGGTGGAAGCTGGAGTCAGTCTCAGAGACATAGACTCAGGTGCCGACTGATTACCTATGGGCGTTAACCCCGCTGTGCCTGGCAGATCCTTTACAGTACCCCCCCTTTTATGAGGGGCTACCGGACCCTTTCTAAGTGGACCTGGTTTATTGGGGAAACGAAGGTGGAACTTCCTGACCAATACCCCAGTGTGAACATCCAGGGCGGGTACCCAAGTCCTCTCCTCAGGCCCGTATCCTCTCCAATGGACCAGGTACTGGAGGGAGCCTTGGACCATCTTGCTGTCCACAATCTTGGCCACCTCGAATTCCACCCCCTCAGGGGTGAGAACGGGAACAGGAGGTCTCCTCGAGGGAGCCAAGGACGGGGAGCAGCGTTTAAGGAGGGATGCATGAAACACGTCGTGTATATGAAAAGATGGGGGCAACTTCAGCCGGAAGGAGACAGGATTGAGGACTTCAATGACCTTATACGGCCCAATAAACCGGGGAGCAAACTTTTTGGACGGGACCTTAAGACGCAAGTTCCTAGACGATAACGACACCAGATCCCCGGCCATAAACAAGGGGTTAGCAGAACGTTTTCTATCAGCCTGAGTTTTTTGTACGCTCTGGGACGCCTCTAGGTTCTTCTGAACCTGGGCCCAGACTGTGCACAGTCCCCGATTAACGACCTCTACCTCGGGATTGTTGGAACTACCAGGTGAAACGGAGGAGAACCGTGGATTAAACCCAAAATTACAGAAAAAGGGGGAGACCCCTGACGAGTTACTGACCCGGTTATTAAGGGAAAATTCAGCGAGGGGAATGAATGAGACCCAATCATATTGACAGTCAGAGATAAAACTCCTTAAATATTGTTCTAGAGTTTGATTAGTCCTCTCAGTTTGGCCATTGGTTTCAGGATGGAAGGCAGAGGAGAAGGACAGATCAATCTCCAACTTTTTACAGAAGGCTCTCCAAAACAATGAAACAAATTGTACCCCTCTGTCAGAAACAATATTGACAGGGACCACATGGAGACGGAGGATGTGTTTGACAAACAAGGTAGCTAACGTCTTGGCGTTGGGTAGTTTCTTGAGGGGCACAAAGTGGCACATCTTACTGAAGCGGTCTACTACCACCCACACCACCGACTTGCCTTGGGATGGAGGCAAATCGGTGATAAAATCCATGGAGATATGTGTCCAAGGTCTCTGGGGAATGGGCAACGAACGTAGTAAGCCCGCTGGTCGGGACCTGGGAGTCTTGGACCTAGCACAAACCTCACAAGCGGCGACGTAGGCCTTAACGTCTTTAGGCAACCCAGGCCACCAATAGTTTCTGGCAATGAGGTGTTTGGTACCCAGGATGCCTGGATGACCAGATAGTGCGGAGTCATGATTTTCCCTAAGTACCCTTAGCCGGTATTGCAGGGGAACAAACAGCTTGTCCTCAGGAAGGTTCCCGGGAGCTGAACCTTGATCAGCCGCAATTTCAGAGACTAAATCAGAATCAATAGAAGAAATGATTATACCGGGAGGCAAAATACAAGCAGGATCTTCCTCGGAAGGAGGGCTGGCCATGAAGCTACGCGACAGTGCATCAGCCTTAATATTTTTAGACCCAGCCCTATAGGTAACCAAAAAGTTGAATCTGGTAAAAAATAGCGCCCACCGAGCTTGTCTCGGGTTTAGCCTCCGGGCAGATTCTAGGAAAACCAGATTCTTGTGGTCGGTAAGGACCGTTACCTGGTGCCTAGCCCCCTCCAGGAAGTGGCGCCACTCTTCAAATGCCCATTTAATGGCTAAGAGTTCGCGGTTGCCAATATCATAGTTACTCTCAGTGGGCGAAAACTTCCTGGAGAAGTAGGCACAGGGGCGGAGATGGGTGAGGGACCTGGTACCCTGGGACAAGACAGCCCCCACTCCCACCTCGGATGCGTCAACTTCCACAATAAATGGCTCCATTTGGTTGGGCTGAACCAGCACCGGGGCCGAGATAAAGCACTTCTAAACGACCTCAAAAGCCTGGACAGCCTCAGGAGGCCAGTGGAGGAGATCAGCACCTTTGCGAGTGAGGTCCGTAAGAGGCTTAGCGATGACCGAGAAGTTAGCAATAAATCTCCTGTAATAATTAGCGAACCCCAAAAAACCCTGTAACGCCTTCAGGGAGGCAGGTTGGACCCATTCCGCCACAGCCTGAACCTTGGCGGGGTCCAATGCGGAATTCATGAGGAGTGAGGATTTGACCCAAAAATGGTATCTCCTGTACCCCAAACAAACATTTTTCGGTTTTTGCAAACAGTTTGTTTTCCCAAAGGACCTGGAGCACCTTCCTGACATGCTCCACGTGGGAGGACCAGTCCTTGGAAAACACCTGTATGTCATCAAGGTACACTACAAGAAATATCCCCAGGTAATCTCTCAAAATCTCATTTATGAAATCCTGGAAGACCGCCGGAGCATTACACAACCCAAAGGGCATGACGAGGTATTCGAAATGACCATCGGGCGTGTTAAACGCAGTCTTCCACTCATCCCCCTCTTTGATGCGGATAAGGTTATACGCCCCCCATAGATCAAACTTAGAGAACCATTGGGCCCCCTGAACCTGATTAAAGAGATCAGGAATCAAAGGAAGGGGATACTGGTTCCTTACAGTGACCTTATTCAGGTTACGGTAGTCAATGCATGGCCTAAGACCACAATCCTTCTTCCCTACGAAGAAGAAGCCAGCACCTACCGGAGAAGTAGAGGGGCGAATGTAACCCTTGGCCAGGCATTCCTGGATATACTCTCTCATGGCTTCACGTTCGGGACAAGAGAGATTAAATATCCTACCCTTAGGAAGCTTAGTTCCTGGTACCAATTCGATAGCGCAATCGTATTCTCTATGATGAGGTAACACTTCGGAGGCCTCTTTAGAGAAAACATCAGCGAAGTCCTAAACAAACTCAGGTAGCGTGTTCACCTCCTCAGGGGGAGAAATAGAATTAACAGAAAAACATGACGTCAAACAATCATTACCCCATTTGGTAAGATCCCCAGTATTCCAGTCAAACGTGGGATTATGCAACTGCAACCAGGGAAGACCTAGAACCAAATCGGACGATAATCCCTGCATCAACAGTACAGAGCACTGCTCCAAATGCATGGAGCCAACAAGGAGTTCAAAAACAGGGGTATGCTGTGTAAAATAACCATTAGCAAGAGGAGTGGAGTCGATACCCACTACCGGGACAGGTTTAGGCAAATCAATCAAAGGCATAGCTAGAGACATAGCAAATTCCACAGACATGATATTAGTAGACGACCCTGAATCCACGAAGGCACTGCCGGTAGCAGACCTACCACCAAAAGAGAACTGAAAGGGAAGCAAGATCTTATTACGTTTCATATTTACGGGAAATACCTGTGCGCCCAAGTGACCTCCCCGATGATCACTTAGGCGCGGAAGTTCTCCGGCTGCTTATTCTTACGCTTAAGACAGTTGTTCACTTGATGCTTGTCATCCCCACAGTAGAAGCAGAGACCATTCTTCCTGCGGAAATCTCTACGTTGTTGGGGGGACACGGAGGCCCCGAGTTGCATAGGTACCTCTGAGTCTTCCGGGGAGGAACGAAGCAACGGAACCTCGGGAGGCATCATGGGGGAGTCAGAGGAGAAAACACATAAATGTTCACGTTGTTGTTCCCTGAGACATCGGTCAAGTCATACCACTAAAGCCATAACCTGGTCTAGGGAGTCAGAAGAGGGATAGCTAACTAGCAGGTCTTTCAGGGCATTCGACAGACCCAACCTAAACTGGCACCTTAAGGCAGGGTCATTCCACCGAGAAGCTACGCACCACTTCCTAAAGTCAGAACAATACTCCTCAACAGGTCTCTTACCCTGACGTAAGGTCACCAGCTGACTCTCGGCAAAGGCAGTCCTGTCAGTCTCGTCATAAATGAGTGAGAGAGCAGAAAAGAAACGATCAACGGAGGAAAGTTCATGGGCGTCAGAAGCCAAGGAGAAGGCCCACTCTTGTGGCCCTTCCTGGAGCCGGGACATAATTATACCCACCTGCTGGCTCTCAGAACCTGAGGAATGAGGCTTTAAGCGAAAGTAAAGCCTACAACTCTCCCGAAAGGAGAGAAAAGCCCTCCGGTCCCCTGAGAACCGGTCAGGCAACTTGAGGTGGGGTTCAAGGGGTGAGGTGAGGGGCACTACCATGGTAGTGTCAGGCTGGTTGACCCTCTGAGCCAGGGCCTGGACCTGTAGGGAGAGACCCTGCATTTGCTGGGCCAGGGTCTCAAGGGGGTCCATAGTAGAGACAGGGACCAGGGTAGACTAGGTAACGGGGCTTGTGATTATGTAATGATAGGGGTAGGGAAACGGACAAGTGAGCCCTAATCTACCCGCCACTCTGTCCCTGCCTACTTGCAACGACCCGCCCTAGGCGACAGGGTACAACTGGGTAACGGTCCATACGCTCAGTAAGTGCACGAGACAAACAGATAAGGGTACACAAAGCTAAGGGAAATGGGGCAGTTGCCCACGGCAACACCGTGAGCAACAAGAGAGGTGAACGAGCGGAATCAAACCAGGAGTGTACGAGGTACCAAACGCAGAGCAAGATATTAGTCAGTAAGCAAGGGTCAGTATGGAGCAGGATCAAATAGTCAGGAGCTGTAGCTGGGCCAGGAAACCACACGAGAAGAATCACAAGCACTGGAGGAACAGGAAAGGCAGGTATAAATAGACAGAGGGCGGGAGCTAGCTGAGTCTGGCCAGGCTGCGATAGGCTCTCCCACTCCTAAGCCTGCCAGCCTGAGTCGTGGAAGCTGAAGTCAGTCTCAGAGACATAGACTCAGGTGCCTACTGATTACCTATGGGCGTTAACCCCGCTGTGCCTGGCAGATCCTTTACATCTCCACAGTAGTAGTAGAAGACCACCGGTCAGTGTATGTGTTGATCTACATCTCCAGAGTAGTAGTAGAAGGAGACCACCAGTCAGTGTATGTGCTGATCTACATCTCCACAGTAGTAGAAGAAGAAGACCACCGGTCAGTGTATGAGCTGATATCCATCTCCACAGTAGTAGTAGAAGAAGACCACCAGTCAGTGTATGTGTTGATCTCCATCTCCACAGTAGTAGTAGAAGAAGAAGACCACCGGTCAGTGAATGCTCTGATCTACATCTCCACGGTAGTAGTAGTAGAAGACCACCGGTCGTGTATGTGCTGATCTCCATCTCCACAGTAGTAGTAGTAGTAGAAGACCACCGGTCAGTGTATGTGCTGATCTACATCTCCACAGTAATAGTAGAAGAAAACCACCGGTCAGTGTATGTGCTGATCTCCATCTCCACAGTAGTAGTAGAAGACCAATGGGCAGTGTATGTGCTGATCTCCATCCCCACAGTAGTAGTAGAAGAAGACCACCGGTCAGTGTATGTGCTGATCTTCATCTCCACAGTAGTAGTAGAAGAAGACCACCAGTCAGTGTATGTGCTGATCTCCATCTCCACAGTAGTAGAAGAAGAAGACCACCGGTCGTGTATGTGCTGATCTCCATCTCCACAGTAGTAGTAGAAGACCACCGGTCAGTGTATGTGCTGATCTCCATCTCCACAGTAGTAGAAGAAGAAGACCACCGGTCAGTATATGCGCTGATCTCCATCTCCACAGTAGTAGTAGAAGAAGAAGACCACCGGTCAGTGTATGAGCTGATCTACATCTCCACAGTAGTAGTAGAAGAAGACCACCGGTCAGTGTATGAGCTGATCTCCATCTCCACAGTAGTAGTAGTAGAAGAAGACCACCGGTCAGTGTATGAGCTGATCTCCATCTCCAAAGTAGTAGTAGAAGAAGACCACCGGTTAGTGTATGTGCTGATCTCTATCTCCACAATAGTAGTAGAAGACCACCGGTCAGTGTATGCGCTGATCTCCATCTCCACAGTAGTAGAAGAAGACCACCGGTCAGTGTATGTGCTGATCTCTATCTCCACAATAGTAGTAGAAGACCACCGGTCAGTGTATGCGCTGATCTCCATCTCCACAGTAGTAGTAGTAGTAGAAGACCACCGGTCAGTGTAAGTGCTTATCTCCATCTCCACAGTAGTAGTAGAAGACCACCGGTCAGTGTATGCGCTGATCTCCATCTCCACAGTAGTAGTAGTAGAAGACCACCGGTCAGTGTATGCGCTGATCTCCATCTCCACAGTAGTAGTAGTAAAAGACCACCGGACAGTGTAAGTGCTGATCTCCATCTCCACAGTAGTAGTAGAAGAAGACCACTGGTCGTGTATGTGCTGATCTCCATCTCCACAGTAGTAGTAGAAGACCACCGGTCATGTATGTGCTGATCTTCATCTCCACAGTAGTAGTAGAAGAAGACCAACAGTCACTGTATGTGCTGATCTCCATCTCCACAGTAGTAGTAGAAGACCACCGGTCAGTGTATGCGCTGATCTCCATCTCCACAGTAGTAGTAGTAGAAGACCACCGGTCAGTGTATGCGCTGATCTCCATCTCCACAGTAGTAGTAGTAGAAGACCACCGGACAGTGTAAGTGCTGATCTCCATCTCCACAGTAGTAGTAGAAGAAGACCACTGGTCGTGTATGTGCTGATCTCCATCTCCACAGTAGTAGTAGAAGAGCACCGGTCATGTATGTGCTGATCTTCATCTCCACAGTAGTAGTAGAAGAAGACCAACAGTCACTGTATGTGCTGATCTCCATCTCCACAGTAGTAGTAGTAGAAGACCACCGGTCAGTGTATGTGCTGATCTCCATCTCCACAGTAGTAGTAGTAGAAGACCACCGGTCAGTGTATGCGCTGATCTCCATCTCCACAGTAGTAGTAGTAGAAGACCACCGGTCAGTGTATGTGCTGATCTCCATCTCCACAGTAGTAGTAGAAGAAGACCACCGGTCGTGTATGTGCTGATCTCCATCTCCACAGTAGTAGTAGAAGACCACCGGTCAGTGTATGTGCTGATCTCCATCTCCACAGTAGTAGTAGAAGAAGACCACCGGTCAGTGTATGTGCTGATCTCCATCTCCACAGTAGTAGTAGAAGACCACCGGTTAGTGTATGTGCTGATCTCCATCTCCACAGTAGTAGTAGAAGAAGACCACCGGTCAGTGTATGTGCTGATCTCCATCTCCACAGTAGTAGTAGAAGAAGACCACCGGTCAGTGTATGCGCTGATCTTCATCTCCACAGTAGTAGTAGAAGACCACCGGTCATGTATGTGCTGATCTCCATCTCCACAGTAGTAGTAGAAGAAAACCACCGGTAAGTGTATGTGCTGATCTCCATCTCCACAGTAGTAGTAGAAGAAGACCACCGGCCAGTGTATGAGCTGATCTCCATCTCCACAGTAGTAGTAGAAGAAGACCACCGGTCAGTGTATGTTCTGACCTCCATCTCCACAGTAGTAGTAGAAGAAGACCACCGGTCAGTGTGTGTGCTGATCTCCATCTCCACAGTAGTAGTAGAAGAAGAAGACCACCAGTCAGTGTATGTGCTGATCTCCATCTCCACAGTAGTAGTAGAAGAAGACCACCGGCCAGTGTTAGAGCTGATCTCCATCTCCACAGTAGTAGTAGAAGAAGACCACCGGTCAGTGTATGTGCTGATCTCCATCTCCACAGTAGTAGTAGTAGTAGAGGACCACCGGTCAGTGTATGTGCTGACCTCCATCTCCACAATAGTAGTAGAAGAAGACCACCGGTCGTGTTTTTGCTGATCTCCATCTCCACAGTAGTAGTAGAAGACCACCGGTCGTGTATGTGCTGATCTCCATCTCCACAGTAGTAGTAGTAGAAGACCACCGGTCAGTGTATGTGCTGATCTCCATCTCCACAGTAGTAGTAGAAGAAGACCACCGGTCGTGTATGTGCTGATCTCCATCTCCACAGTAGTAGTAGAAGACCACCGGTCAATGTATGTGCTGACCTCCATCTCCACAGTAGTAGTAGAAGAAGACCACCGGTCAGTGTATGTGCTGATCTCCATCTCCACAGTAGTAGTAGAAGAAGTTCACCGGTCGTGTATGTGCTGATCTCCATCTCCACAGTAGTAGTAGAAGACCACCGGTCAGTGTATGTGCTGATCTCCATCTCCACAGTAGTAGTAGAAGAAGACCACCGGTCAGTGTATGTGCTGATCTCCATCTCTACAGTAGTAGTAGAAGACCACCGGTTAGTGTATGTGCTGATTTCCATCTCCACAGTAGTAGTAGAAGAAGACCACCGGTCAGTGTATGTGCTGATCTCCATCTCCACAGTAGTAGTAGAAGAAGACCACCGGTCAGTGTATGCGCTGATCTTCATCTCCACAGTAGTAGTAGAAGACCACCGGTCATGTATGTGCTGATCTCCATCTCCACAGTAGCAGTAGAAGAAGACCACCGGTAAGTGTATGTGCTGATCTTCATCTCCACAGTAGTAGTAGAAGAAGACCACCGGCCAGTGTATGAGCTGATCTCCATCTCCACAGTAGTAGTAGAAGAAGACCACCGGTCAGTGTATGTTCTGACCTCCATCTCCACAGTAGTAGTAGAAGAAGACCACCGGTCAGTGTGTGTGCTGATCTCCATCTCCACAGTAGTAGTAGAAGAAGAAGACCACCAGTCAGTGTATGTGCTGATCTCCATCTCCACAGTAGTAGTAGAAGAAGACCACCGGCCAGTGTATGAGCTGATCTCCATCTCCACAGTAGTAGTAGAAGAAGACCACCGGTCAGTGTATGTGCTGACCTCCATCTCCACAGTAGTAGTAGAAGAAGACCACCGGTCGTGTATGTGCTGATCTCCATCTCCACAGTAGTAGTAGAAGACCACTGGTCAGTGTATGTGCTGATCTCCATCTCCACAGTAGTAGTAGAAGAAGACCACCGGTCAGTGTATGTGTTGATCTCCATCTCCACAGTAGTAGTAGAAGACCACCGGTTAGTGTATGTGCTGATCTCCATCTCCACAGTCGTAGTAGAAGAAGACCACCAGTCAGTGTATGTGCTGATCTCCATCTACACAGTAGTAGTAGAAGAAGACCACCGGCCAGTGTATGAGCTGATCTCCATCTCCACAGTAGTAGTAGAAGAAGACCACCGGTCAGTGTATGTGCTGACCTCCATCTCCACAGTAGTAGTAGAAGAAGACCACCGGTCGTGTATGTGCTGATCTCCATCTCCACAGTAGTAGTAGAAGACCACTGGTCAGTGTATGTGCTGATCTCCATCTCCACAGTAGTAGTAGAAGAAGACCACCGGTCAGTGTATGTGTTGATCTCCATCTCCACAGTAGTAGTAGAAGACCACCGGTTAGTGTATGTGCTGATCTCCATCTCCACAGTAGTAGTAGAAGACCACCGGTCATGTATGTGCTGATCTTCATCTCCACAGTAGTAGTAGAAGAAGACCACCAGTCAGTGTATGTGCTGATCTCCATCTCCACAGTACTAGTAGTAGAAGAAGACCACCGGTCAGTGTATGTGCTGATCTACATCTCCACAGTCGTAGTAGAAGAAGACCACCGGTCAGTGTGTGTGCTGATCTCCATCTCCACAGTAGTAGTAGAAGAAGAAGACCACCAGTCAGTGTATGTGCTGATCTCCATCTCCACAGTAGTAGTAGAAGAAGACCACCGTTCAGTGTATGTGCTGATCTCCATCTCCACAGTAGTAGTAGAAGAAGACCACCGGTCATGTATGTGCTGATCTCCATCTCCACAGTAGTAGTAGTAGAAGACCACCGGTCAGTGTATGCGCAGATCTCCATCTCGACAGTAGTAGTAGTAGAAGACCACTGGTCAGTGTATGTTCTGATCTCCATCTCCACAGTAGTAGTAGAAGAAGACCACAGGTCGTGTATGTGCTGATCTCCATCTCCACAGTAGTAGTAGAAGACCACCGGTCAGTGTATGTGCTGATCTTCATCTCCACAGTAATAGTAGAAGAAGACCACCGGTAAGTGTATGTGCTGATCTTCATCTCCACAGTAGTAGTAGAAGAAGACCACCGGTCAGTGTATGTGCTGATCTACATCTCCACAGTAGTAGTAGTAGTAGAAGAAGACCACCAGTCAGTGTATGAGCTGATCTCCAACTCCACAGTAGTAGTAGAAGACCACCGGTCAGTGTATGCGCTGATCTCCATCTCCACAGTAGTAGTAGTAGAAGACCACCGGTCAGTGTATGTGCTGATCTCCATCTCCACAGTCGTAGTAGAAGAAGGAGACCACCGGTCAGTGTATGCGCTGATCTCCATCTCCACAGTAGTAGTAGTAGAAGACCACCAGTCAGTGTATGTGCTGATCTCCATCTCCACAGTAATAGTAGAAGAAGACCACCGGTAAGTGTATGTGCTGATCTTCATCTCCACAGTAGTAGTAGAAGAAGACCACCGGCCAGTGTATGAGCTGATCTCCATCTCCACAGTAGTAGTAGAAGAAGACCACCGGTCAGTGTATGTTCTGACCTCCATCTCCACAGTAGTAGTAGAAGAAGACCACCGGTCAGTGTGTGTGCTGATCTCCATCTCCACAGTAGTAGTAGAAGAAGAAGACCACCGTCAGTGTATGCGCTGATCTTCATCTCCACAGTAGTAGTAGAAGACCACCGGTCATGTATGTGCTGATCTTCATCTCCACAGTAGTAGTAGAAGAAGACCACCGGTCGTGTATGTGCTGATCTCCATCTCCACAGTAGTAGTAGAAGACCACCGGTCAGTGTATGTGCTGATCTCCATCTCCACAGTAGTAGTAGTAGAAGACCACCGGTCAGTGTATGCGCTGATCTTCATCTCCACAGTAGTAGTAGAAGAAGACCACCGGCCAGTGTATGAGCTGATCTCCATCTCCACAGTAGTAGTAGAAGAAGACCACCGGTCAGTGTATGTTCTGACCTCCATCTCCACAGTAGTAGTAGAAGAAGACCACCGGTCAGTGTGTGTGCTGATCTCCATCTCCACAGTAGTAGTAGAAGAAGAAGACCACCAGTCAGTGTATGTGCTGATCTCCATCTCCACAGTAGTAGTAGAAGAAGACCACCGGCCAGTGTATGAGCTGATCTCCATCTCCACAGTAGTAGTAGAAGAAGACCACCGGTCAGTGTATGTGCTGACCTCCATCTCCACAGTAGTAGTAGAAGAAGACCACCGGTCGTGTATGTGCTGATCTCCATCTCCACAGTAGTAGTAGAAGACCACTGGTCAGTGTATGTGCTGATCTCCATCTCCACAGTAGTAGTAGAAGAAGACCACCGGTCAGTGTATGTGTTGATCTCCATCTCCACAGTAGTAGTAGAAGACCACCGGTTAGTGTATGTGCTGATCTCCATCTCCACAGTCGTAGTAGAAGAAGACCACCAGTCAGTGTATGTGCTGATCTCCATCTACACAGTAGTAGTAGAAGAAGACCACCGGCCAGTGTATGAGCTGATCTCCATCTCCACAGTAGTAGTAGAAGAAGACCACCGGTCAGTGTATGTGCTGACCTCCATCTCCACAGTAGTAGTAGAAGAAGACCACCGGTCGTGTATGTGCTGATCTCCATCTCCACAGTAGTAGTAGAAGACCACTGGTCAGTGTATGTGCTGATCTCCATCTCCACAGTAGTAGTAGAAGAAGACCACCGGTCAGTGTATGTGTTGATCTCCATCTCCACAGTAGTAGTAGAAGACCACCGGTTAGTGTATGTGCTGATCTCCATCTCCACAGTAGTAGTAGAAGACCACCGGTCATGTATGTGCTGATCTTCATCTCCACAGTAGTAGTAGAAGAAGACCACCAGTCAGTGTATGTGCTGATCTCCATCTCCACAGTCGTAGTAGAAGAAGACCACCGGTCAGTGTGTGTGCTGATCTCCATCTCCACAGTAGTAGTAGAAGAAGAAGACCACCAGTCAGTGTATGTGCTGATCTCCATCTCCACAGTAGTAGTAGAAGAAGACCACCGTTCAGTGTATGTGCTGATCTCCATCTCCACAGTAGTAGTAGAAGAAGACCACCGGTCATGTATGTGCTGATCTCCATCTCCACAGTAGTAGTAGTAGAAGACCACCGGTCAGTGTATGCGCAGATCTCCATCTCGACAGTAGTAGTAGTAGAAGACCACTGGTCAGTGTATGTTCTGATCTCCATCTCCACAGTAGTAGTAGAAGAAGACCACAGGTCGTGTATGTGCTGATCTCCATCTCCACAGTAGTAGTAGAAGACCACCGGTCAGTGTATGTGCTGATCTTCATCTCCACAGTAATAGTAGAAGAAGACCACCGGTAAGTGTATGTGCTGATCTTCATCTCCACAGTAGTAGTAGAAGAAGACCACCGGTCAGTGTATGTGCTGATCTACATCTCCACAGTAGTAGTAGTAGTAGAAGAAGACCACCAGTCAGTGTATGAGCTGATCTCCAACTCCACAGTAGTAGTAGAAGACCACCGGTCAGTGTATGCGCTGATCTCCATCTCCACAGTAGTAGTAGTAGAAGACCACCGGTCAGTGTATGTGCTGATCTCCATCTCCACAGTCGTAGTAGAAGAAGGAGACCACCGGTCAGTGTATGCGCTGATCTCCATCTCCACAGTAGTAGTAGTAGAAGACCACCAGTCAGTGTATGTGCTGATCTCCATCTCCACAGTAATAGTAGAAGAAGACCACCGGTAAGTGTATGTGCTGATCTTCATCTCCACAGTAGTAGTAGAAGAAGACCACCGGCCAGTGTATGAGCTGATCTCCATCTCCACAGTAGTAGTAGAAGAAGACCACCGGTCAGTGTATGTTCTGACCTCCATCTCCACAGTAGTAGTAGAAGAAGACCACCGGTCAGTGTGTGTGCTGATCTCCATCTCCACAGTAGTAGTAGAAGAAGAAGACCACCGGTCAGTGTATGCGCTGATCTTCATCTCCACAGTAGTAGTAGAAGACCACCGGTCATGTATGTGCTGATCTTCATCTCCACAGTAGTAGTAGAAGAAGACCACCGGTCGTGTATGTGCTGATCTCCATCTCCACAGTAGTAGTAGAAGACCACCGGTCAGTGTATGTGCTGATCTCCATCTCCACAGTAGTAGTAGTAGAAGACCACCGGTCAGTGTATGCGCTGATCTCCATCTCCACAGTAGTAGTAGTAGAAGACCACCGGTCAGTGTATGTGCTGATCTTCATCTCCACAGTAATAGTAGAAGAAGACCACCGGTAAGTGTATGTGCTGATCTTCATCTCCACAGTAGTAGTAGAAGAAGACCACCGGTCAGTGTATGTGCTGATCTACATCTCCACAGTAGTGGTAGTAGAAGAAGACCACCGGTCAGTGTATGAGCTGATCTCCAACTCCACAGTAGTAGTAGAAGACCACCGGTCAGTGTATGTGCTGATCTCCATCTCCACAGTCGTAGTAGAAGAAGTCCACCGGTCAGTGTATGTGCTGATCTCCATCTCCACAGTAGTAGTAGAAGAAGACCACCAGTCAGTGTATGTGCTGATCTCTATCTCCACAGTAGTAGTAGTAGTAGAAGACCACCGGTCAGTGTATGCGCTGATCTCCATCTCCACAGTAGTAGTAGTAGAAGAAGACCACCGGTCAGTGTATGCGCAGATCTCCATCGCCACAGTAGTAGTAGAAGACCACCGATTAGTGTATGTTCTGATCTCCATCTCCACAGTAGTAGTAGTAGAAGACCACCGGTCAGTGTGTGTGCTGATCTCCATCTCCACAGTAGTAGTAGTAGAAGAAGACCACCGGTCAGTGTATGTTCTGACCTCCATCTCCACAGTAGTAGTAGAAGAAGACCACCGGTCAGTGTATGTGCTGATCTCCATCTCCACAGTAGTAGTAGTAGAAGAAGACCACCGGTCAGTGTATGCGCTGATCTCCATCTCCACAGTAGTA
Organism: Rhinoderma darwinii; assembly: GCF_050947455.1. Taxonomy (NCBI): domain Eukaryota; kingdom Metazoa; phylum Chordata; class Amphibia; order Anura; family Rhinodermatidae; genus Rhinoderma; species Rhinoderma darwinii. The sequence continues at coordinate 515,997 of NW_027461743.1, forward strand.
GTAGAAGACCACCGATTAGTGTATGTGCTGATCTCCATCTCCACAGTAGTAGTAGTAGAAGACCACCGGTCAGTGTATGCGCTGATCTCCATCTCCACAGTAGTAGTAGTAGAAGACCACCGGTCAGTGTATGTGCTGATCTACATCTCCACAGTAGTGGTAGTAGAAGAAGACCACCGGTCAGTGTATGAGCTGATCTCCAACTCCACAGTAGTAGTAGAAGACCACCGGTCAGTGTATGTGCTGATCTCCATCTCCACAGTAGTAGTAGTAGAAGTCCACCGGTCAGTGTATGTCCTGATCTCCATCTCCACAGTAGTAGTAGAAGAAGACCACCAGTCAGTGTATGTGCTGATCTCCATCTCCACAGTAGTAGTAGAAGAAGACCACCGGTCAGAGTGTGTGCTGATCTCCATCTCCACAGTAGTAGTAGAAGAAGAAGACCACCAGTCAGTGTATGTGCTGATCTCCATCTCCACAGTAGTAGTAGAAGAAGACCACCGGTCGTGTATGTGCTGATCTCCATCTCCACAGTAGTAGTAGAAGACCACCGGTCAGTGTATGTGCTGATCTCCATCTCCACAGTAGTAGTAGTAGAAGACCACCGGTCAGTGTATGCGCTGATCTCCATCTCCACAGTAGTAGTAGTAGAAGACCACCGGTCAGTGTATGTGCTGATCTCCATCTCCACAGTAGTAGTAGAAGAAGACCACCGGTTGTGTATGTGCTGATCTCCATCTCCACAGTAGTAGTAGAAGACCACCGGTCAGTGTATGTGCTGATCTTCATCTCCACAGTAATAGTAGAAGAAGACCACCGGTAAGTGTATGTGCTGATCTTCATCTCCACAGTAGTAGTAGAAGAAGACCACCGGTCAGTGTATGTGCTGATCTCCATCTCCACAGTAGTAGTAGTAGAAGAAGACCACCGGTCAGTGTATGAGCTGATCTCCAACTCCACAGTAGTAGTAGAAGACCACCGGTCAGTGTATGCGCTGATCTCCATCTCCACAGTAGTAGTAGTAGAAGACCACCGGTCAGTGTATGTGCTGATCTCCATCTCCACAGTCGTAGTAGAAGAAGACCACCAGTCAGTGTATGTGCTGATCTCCATCTCCACAGTAGTAGTAGTAGAAGACCACCGGTCAGTGTATGTGCTGATCTCCATCTCCACAGTAGTAGTAGAAGAAGACCACCGGTCAGTGTATGTTCTGATCTCCATCTCCACAGTAGTAGTAGTAGAAGACCACCGGTCAGTGTGTGTGCTGATCTCCATCTCCACAGTAGTAGTAGAAGAAGACCACCGGTCAGTGTATGTTCTGACCTCCATCTCCACAGTAGTAGTAGAAGAAGACCACCGGTCAGTGTATGTGCTGATCTCCATCTCCACAGTAGTAGTAGTAGAAGAAGACCACCGGTCAGTGTATGCGCTGATCTCCATCTCCAAAGTAGTAGTAGAAGACCACCGATTAGTGTATGTTCTGATCTCCATCTCCACAGTAGTAGTAGAAGAAGACCACTGGTCAGTGTATGTGCTGATCTCCATCTCCACAGTAGTAGTAGAAGAACACCGGTCAGTGTGTGTGCTGATCTCCATCTCCACAGTAGTAGTAGAAGAAGACCACCGGTAAGTGTATGTGCTTATCTTCATCTCCACAGTAGTAGTAGAAGAAGACCACCGGTCAGCGTAAGTGCTGATCTCCATCTCCACAGTAGTAGTAGAAGAAGAAGACCACCGGTCAGTGTATGTGCTGATCTCCATCTCCACAGTAGTAGTAGTAGAAGACCACCGGTCAGTGTATGTGCTGATCTCCATCTCCACAGTAGTAGTAGAAGAAGAAGACCACCGGTCAGTGTATGCGCTGATCTTCATCTCCACAGTAGTAGTAGTAGAAGAACACCGGTCAGTGTGTGTGCTGATCTCCATCTCCACAGTAGTAGTAGTAGAAGACCACCGGTCAGTGTGTGTGCTGATCTCCATCTCCACAGTAGTAGTAGAAGAAGACCACCAGTCAGTGTATGTGCTGATCTCCATCTCCACAGTAGTAGTAGAAGAAGACCACCGGTCGTGTATGTGCTGATCTCCATCTCCACAGTAGTAGTAGAAGACCACCGGTCAGTGTATGTGCTGATCTCCATCTCCACAGTAGTAGTAGTAGAAGACCACCGGTCAGTGTATGCGCTGATCTCCATCTCCACAGTAGTAGTAGTAGAAGACCACCTGTCAGTGTATGTGCTGATCTCCATCTCCACAGTAGTAGTAGAAGAAGACCACCAGTCGTGTATGTGCTGATCTCCATCTCCACAGTAGTAGTAGAAGACCACCGGTCAGTGTATGTGCTGATCTTCATCTCCACAGTAATAGTAGAAGAAGACCACCGGTAAGTGTATGTGCTGATCTTCATCTCCACAGTAGTAGTAGAAGAAGACCACCGGTCAGTGTATGTGCTGATCTACATCTGCACAGTAGTAGTAGTAGAAGAAGACCACCGGTCAGTGTATGAGCTGATCTCCATCTCCACAGTAGTAGTAGAAGAAGACCACCGGTCAGTGTATGTTCTGACCTCCATCTCCACAGTAGTAGTAGAAGAAGACCACCGGTCGTGTATGTGCTGATCTCCATCTCCACAGTAGTAGTAGAAGAAGAAGACCACCGGTCAGTGTATGCGCTGATCTTCATCTCCACAGTAGTAGTAGAAGACCACCGGTCATGTATGTGCTGATCTTCATCTCCACAGTAGTAGTAGAAGAAGACCACCGGTCGTGTATGTGCTGATCTCCATCTCCACAGTAGTAGTAGAAGACCACCGGTCAGTGTATGTGCTGATCTCCATCTCCACAGTAGTAGTAGTAGAAGACCACCGGTCAGTGTATGCGCTGATCTCCATCTCCACAGTAGTAGTAGTAGAAGACCACCGGTCAGTGTATGTGCTGATCTTCATCTCCACAGTAATAGTAGAAGAAGACCACCGGTAAGTGTATCTGCTGACCTTCATCTCCACAGTAGTAGTAGAAGAAGACCACCGGTCAGTGTATGTGCTGATCTACATCTCCACAGTAGTGGTAGTAGAAGAAGACCACCGGTCAGTGTATGAGCTGATCTCCAACTCCACAGTAGTAGTAGAAGACCACCGGTCAGTGTATGTGCTGATCTCCATCTCCACAGTAGTAGTAGTAGAAGTCCACCGGTCAGTGTATGTCCTGATCTCCATCTCCACAGTAGTAGTAGAAGAAGACCACCAGTCAGTGTATGTGCTGATCTCCATCTCCACAGTAGTAGTAGAAGAAGACCACCGGTCAGAGTGTGTGCTGATCTCCATCTCCACAGTAGTAGTAGAAGAAGAAGACCACCAGTCAGTGTATGTGCTGATCTCCATCTCCACAGTAGTAGTAGAAGAAGACCACCGGTCGTGTATGTGCTGATCTCCATCTCCACAGTAGTAGTAGAAGACCACCGGTCAGTGTATGTGCTGATCTCCATCTCCACAGTAGTAGTAGTAGAAGACCACCGGTCAGTGTATGCGCTGATCTCCATCTCCACAGTAGTAGTAGTAGAAGACCACCGGTCAGTGTATGTGCTGATCTCCATCTCCACAGTAGTAGTAGAAGAAGACCACCGGTCGTGTATGTGCTGATCTCCATCTCCACAGTAGTAGTAGAAGAAGACCACCGGTCAGTGTGTGTGCTGATCTCCATCTCCACAGTAGTAGTAGAAGAAGTCCACCGGTCAGTGTATGTGCTGATCTTCATCTCCACAGTAATAGTAGAAGAAGACCACCGGTAAGTGTATGTGCTGATCTTCATCTCCACAGTAGTAGTAGAAGAAGACCACCGGTCAGTGTATGTGCTGATCTCCATCTCCACAGTAGTAGTAGTAGAAGAAGACCACCGGTCAGTGTATGAGCTGATCTCCAACTCCACAGTAGTAGTAGAAGACCACCGGTCAGTGTATGCGCTGATCTCCATCTCCACAGTAGTAGTAGTAGAAGACCACCGGTCAGTGTATGTGCTGATCTCCATCTCCACAGTCGTAGTAGAAGAAGACCACCAGTCAGTGTATGTGCTGATCTCCATCTCCACAGTAGTAGTAGTAGAAGACCACCGGTCAGTGTATGTGCTGATCTCCATCTCCACAGTAGTAGTAGAAGAAGACCACCGGTCAGTGTATGTGCTGATCTCCATCTCCACAGTAGTAGTAGAAGACCACCGGTCAGTGTATGTGCTGATCTCCATCTCCACAGTCGTAGTAGAAGAAGTCCACCGGTCAGTGTATGTGCTGATCTCCATCTCCACAGTAGTAGTAGAAGAAGACCACCAGTCAGTGTATGTGCTGATCTCTATCTCCACAGTAGTATTAGTAGTAGAAGACCACCGGTCAGTGTATGCGCTGATCTCCATCTCCACAGTAGTAGTAGTAGAAGAAGACCACCGGTCAGTGTATGCGCAGATCTCCATCGCCACAGTAGTAGTAGAAGACCACCGATTAGTGTATGTTCTGATCTCCATCTCCACAGTAGTAGTAGTAGAAGACCACCGGTCAGTGTGTGTGCTGATCTCCATCTCCACAGTAGTAGTAGTAGAAGAAGACCACCGGTCAGTGTATGTTCTGACCTCCATCTCCACAGTAGTAGTAGAAGAAGACCACCGGTCAGTGTATGTGCTGATCTCCATCTCCACAGTAGTAGTAGTAGAAGAAGACCACCGGTCAGTGTATGCGCTGATCTCCATCTCCACAGTAGTAGTAGAAGACCACCGATTAGTGTATGTGCTGATCTCCATCTCCACAGTAGTAGTAGTAGAAGACCACCGGTCAGTGTATGCGCTGATCTCCATCTCCACAGTAGTAGTAGTAGAAGACCACCGGTCAGTGTATGTGCTGATCTACATCTCCACAGTAGTGGTAGTAGAAGAAGACCACCGGTCAGTGTATGAGCTGATCTCCAACTCCACAGTAGTAGTAGAAGACCACCGGTCAGTGTATGTGCTGATCTCCATCTCCACAGTAGTAGTAGTAGAAGTCCACCGGTCAGTGTATGTCCTGATCTCCATCTCCACAGTAGTAGTAGAAGAAGACCACCAGTCAGTGTATGTGCTGATCTCCATCTCCACAGTAGTAGTAGAAGAAGACCACCGGTCAGAGTGTGTGCTGATCTCCATCTCCACAGTAGTAGTAGAAGAAGAAGACCACCAGTCAGTGTATGTGCTGATCTCCATCTCCACAGTAGTAGTAGAAGAAGACCACCGGTCGTGTATGTGCTGATCTCCATCTCCACAGTAGTAGTAGAAGACCACCGGTCAGTGTATGTGCTGATCTCCATCTCCACAGTAGTAGTAGTAGAAGACCACCGGTCAGTGTATGCGCTGATCTCCATCTCCACAGTAGTAGTAGTAGAAGACCACCGGTCAGTGTATGTGCTGATCTCCATCTCCACAGTAGTAGTAGAAGAAGACCACCGGTCGTGTATGTGCTGATCTCCATCTCCACAGTAGTAGTAGAAGACCACCGGTCAGTGTATGTGCTGATCTTCATCTCCACAGTAATAGTAGAAGAAGACCACCGGTAAGTGTATGTGCTGATCTTCATCTCCACAGTAGTAGTAGAAGAAGACCACCGGTCAGTGTATGTGCTGATCTCCATCTCCACAGTAGTAGTAGTAGAAGAAGACCACCGGTCAGTGTATGAGCTGATCTCCAACTCCACAGTAGTAGTAGAAGACCACCGGTCAGTGTATGCGCTGATCTCCATCTCCACAGTAGTAGTAGTAGAAGACCACCGGTCAGTGTATGTGCTGATCTCCATCTCCACAGTCGTAGTAGAAGAAGACCACCAGTCAGTGTATGTGCTGATCTCCATCTCCACAGTAGTAGTAGTAGAAGACCACCGGTCAGTGTATGTGCTGATCTCCATCTCCACAGTAGTAGTAGAAGAAGACCACCGGTCAGTGTATGTTCTGATCTCCATCTCCACAGTAGTAGTAGTAGAAGACCACCGGTCAGTGTGTGTGCTGATCTCCATCTCCACAGTAGTAGTAGAAGAAGACCACCGGTCAGTGTATGTTCTGACCTCCATCTCCACAGTAGTAGTAGAAGAAGACCACCGGTCAGTGTATGTGCTGATCTCCATCTCCACAGTAGTAGTAGTAGAAGAAGACCACCGGTCAGTGTATGCGCTGATCTCCATCTCCACAGTAGTAGTAGAAGACCACCGATTAGTGTATGTTCTGATCTCCATCTCCACAGCAGTAGTAGAAGAAGACCACTGGTCAGTGTATGTGCTGATCTCCATCTCCACAGTAGTAGTAGAAGAACACCGGTCAGTGTGTGTGCTGATCTCCATCTCCACAGTAGTAGTAGAAGAAGACCACCGGTAAGTGTATGTGCTTATCTTCATCTCCACAGTAGTAGTAGAAGAAGACCACCGGTCAGCGTAAGTGCTGATCTCCATCTCCACAGTAGTAGTAGAAGAAGAAGACCACCGGTCAGTGTATGTGCTGATCTCCATCTCCACAGTAGTAGTAGTAGAAGACCACCGGTCAGTGTATGTGCTGATCTCCATCTCCACAGTAGTAGTAGAAGAAGAAGACCACCGGTCAGTGTATGCGCTGATCTTCATCTCCACAGTAGTAGTAGTAGAAGAACACCGGTCAGTGTGTGTGCTGATCTCCATCTCCACAGTAGTAGTAGTAGAAGACCACCGGTCAGTGTGTGTGCTGATCTCCATCTCCACAGTAGTAGTAGAAGAAGACCACCAGTCAGTGTATGTGCTGATCTCCATCTCCACAGTAGTAGTAGAAGAAGACCACCGGTCGTGTATGTGCTGATCTCCATCTCCACAGTAGTAGTAGAAGACCACCGGTCAGTGTATGTGCTGATCTCCATCTCCACAGTAGTAGTAGTAGAAGACCACCGGTCAGTGTATGCGCTGATCTCCATCTCCACAGTAGTAGTAGTAGAAGACCACCGGTCAGTGTATGTGCTGATCTCCATCTCCACAGTAGTAGTAGAAGAAGACCACCGGTCGTGTATGTGCTGATCTCCATCTCCACAGTAGTAGTAGAAGACCACCGGTCAGTGTATGTGCTGATCTTCATCTCCACAGTAATAGTAGAAGAAGACCACCGGTAAGTGTATGTGCTGATCTTCATCTCCACAGTAGTAGTAGAAGAAGACCACCGGTCAGTGTATGTGCTGATCTACATCTGCACAGTAGTAGTAGTAGAAGAAGACCACCGGTCAGTGTATGAGCTGATCTCCAACTACACAGTAGTAGTAGAAGACCACCGGTCAGTGTATGCGCTGATCTCCATCTCCACAGTAGTAGTAGTAGAAGACCACCGGTCAGTGTATGTGCTGATCTCCATCTCCACAGTCGTAGTAGAAGAAGACCACCAGTCAGTGTATGTGCTGATCTCCATCTCCACAGTACTAGTAGTAGAAGTCCACCGGTCAGTGTATGTGCTGATCTCCATCTCCACAGTAGTAGTAGAAGAAGACCACCAGTCAGTGTATGTGCTGATCTCCATCTCCACAGTAGTAGTAGTAGTAGAAGACCACCGGTCAGTGTATGCGCTGATCTCCATCTCCACAGTAGTAGTAGTAGAAGAAGACCACCGGTCAGTGTATGCGCTGATCTCCATCGCCACAGTAGTAGTAGAAGGCCACCGATTAGTGTATGTTCTGATCTCCATCTCCACAGTAGTAGTAGAAGAAGACCACCGGTCAGTGTGTGTGCTGATCTCCATCTCCACAGTAGTAGTAGTAGAAGAAGACCACCGGTCAGTGTATGCGCTGATCTCCATCTCCACAGTAGTAGTAGAAGACCACCGATTAGTGTATGTTCTGATCTCCATCTCCACAGTAGTAGTAGAAGAAGACCACCGGTCAGTGTATGTGCTGATCTCCATCTCCACAGTAGTAGTAGAAGAACACCGGTCAGTGTGTGTGCTGATCTCCATCTCCACAGTAGTAGTAGAAGAAGACCACCGGTAAGTGTATGTGCTGATCTTCATCTCCACAGTAGTAGTAGAAGAAGACCACCGGTCAGCGTAAGTGCTGATTTCCATCTCCACAGTAGTAGTAGAAGAAGACCACCGGTCAGTGTATGTGCTGATCTCCATCTCCACAGTAGTAGTAGTAGTAGAAGAAGACCACCGGTCAGTGTATGTGCTGATCTCCATCTCCACAGTAGTAGTAGTAGAAGACCACCGGTCAGTGTATGTGCTGATCTCCATCTCCACAGTAGTAGTAGAAGAAGAAGACCATCGGTCAGTGTATGCGCTGATCTTCATCTCCACAGTAGTAGAAGACCACCGGTCAGTGTATGTGCTGATCTCCATCTCCACAGTAATAGTAGTAGTAGAAGAACACCGGTCAGTGTGTGTGCTGATCTCCATCTCCACAGTAGTAGTAGTAGTAGAAGAAGACCACCAGTCAGTGTATGTGCTGATCTCCATCTCCACAGTAGTAGTAGTAGAAGACCACCGGTCAGTGTATGCGCTGATCTCCATCTCCACAGTAGTAGTAGAAGACCACCGGTTAGTGTATGTGCTGATCTCAATCTCCACAGTAGTAGTAGTAGTAGAAGACCACCGGTCAGTGTATGTGCTGATCTCCATCTCCACAGTAGTAGTAGAAGAAGAAGACCACCAGTCAGTGTATGTGCTGATCTCCATCTCCACAGTAGTAGTAGAAGAAGAAGACCACCGGTCAGTGTATGTGCTGATCTCCATCTCCACAATAGTAGTAGAAGAAGACCACCGGTCAGTGTATGTGCTGATCTCCATCTCCACAATAGTATTAGAGGACCACCGGTCAGTGTATGTGCTGATCTCCATCTCCAGAGTAGTAGTAGTAGAAGACCACCGGTCAGTGTATGTGCTGATCTCCATCTCCACAATAGTAATAGAAGAAGAAGACCACCGGTCAGTGTATGTGCTGATCTCCATCTCCACAGTAGTAGTAGTAGAGGATACAGCAGACGTTTAGAATCCAGAACATCCATAAAGGGGGTCTCCAACTCTGAAAACCCTATTAGTGGATTGTGAGTAGGGGTCGTCTGTTCAGGGTCCTCATTTCCTGATCAGAGTGGAGAGCGGTGACATGGAGCATCTGTCTCTCTTGAGGACCCGTCCTCTCCTGTATTACACAGACATCATGCGGCACATTTATTATGAGTTTTTGGCACTTTTTTCGCCTCACGCAACATTTTTGAAAAGTGTCTAGAAAATAGAGCGTGCGAGAGAAGTCTAAAAAGGAGCCAAATTTATTAATTACGGTACATGTGCCACAAAATACTGGTGTAAAGTAAAACAACCTAGAGAAGGCGTAATTAGAGAAACGTGTCTATTACTCTGCGCCAAATCTATCACACAGCGGGCTCCACTGTGATAAGTCTTCTGCCCGTCTCCCCTCATTTCATGCCGTCTTTGAGACAGTAATAATAAATCTTCCCCATTGATATGAATAGATCTAGATGTAATGCTTCATTTCCCCTGTGGAGGTGCTGCAGGGAAATTGAACACTTACTACCAGGTTTCTCCATAGATTACAGCTGATTGATGAGGTCCATCAGGAGGACAATTTCTGATTAGCTTATTGTCAAGGGTCCTTCTAATAAGTAGGGACATTCCAAGAAACCCCTTTAGATGACCTCAAGTTTCAGATTCCTCCATGTGACGTTTATGTGTCAGAAGCCGAGAATTCTCCCTCTAATTTCCAAATCTTTCAGATGAAAACTTCTCTAGAAAACAACCTGGAGTTTGCGGTGATGCATTGGACATTATCTCCTAACATGTCATATCTGCAGGAAAAGCTCCACGAGCCGGACCTGGTGACCCCCAAGCATCGTCCTGACGGAGACCAGGAGCCGGACCTGGTGACCCCCAAGCATTGACCTGACGGAGACCAGGAGCCGGACCTGGTGACCCCCAAGCATCGACCTGACGGAGACCAGGAGACGGACCTGGTGGACCTCAAGCATCATGCTGACAGAGACCAGGAGCCGGATCTGGTGACCCCCAAGCATCGTCCTGACAGAGACCAGGAGCCGGATCTGGTGACCCCCAAGCATCTTCCTGACGGAGACCAGGAGCCGGACCTGGTGACCCCAAGCATCGTGCTGACAGAAACCAGGAGCCGGACCTGGTGACCCCCAAGCATCGTCCTGACGGAGAACAGGAGCCGGACCTGGTGACCCCCAAGCATCGTCCTGACGGAGACCAGGAGCTGGACCTGGTGACCCCCAAGCATCGTCCTGACGGAGACCAGGAGCCGCCTTCTCCTCTCATGGGTTTCATGTCTTTATTTCACTCTGGGAAATAACTTTGAAGTCATCACCAGAAGATGGTGGCACCATCGTTGCGTCCTGGCGGAGGTCTCTCCATTACACAGACCCGCTACTTACCTGCTCCAGCCTCGCCTGCGCCAGTGCCCTCATGTTATAGAGGTCCACTACCCGTCCTGAGAACATCTGCACCTGCACAGGTGAGTACATAGGTGTGAGGGCCCCTCCCCCGCTGCAGAAGTGGACACACCCTGGGACAACCATGAAATGTACCTTCGGATGGAGAACTTCATAGAACTTCTGCACTGTCCGGAACGTTCCCTCCAACAATATTCATGTTCCTTTGACTTCCTGAAGATCTGACATTCCTCCTTCTCAACATAATATAATGATCCGTTCATCTGATAATTACGGAATATCCGCCCCCTCCCCCGCGCTCCTGCGATGGATAAGGAAACAGACAATACAGAAAAGAATTATTTCATCTCCGTCCAGTTCTTTCATCACATTCAGAAGGAAAAAAATAAACTTTCTCCGCTCAATATTCGGGAGTCGTACAACCCCAAAGAAAGCGAAAGGCTGAGTAAAAAGCAAGCGTGCGGCCTGGGATTACGTATCATAAAACATGGATGGTGCAGAGCGAGCCGCAGGGCCGCGCCACTTCTCCTATGTGCTGTGATTTGTTGAGAAGACGCAATGATCTGCAGGAATCGCACCCTTTCTGCTGACAGTAAAATGTGAGGGGGGGGGGGATGAATTCTGCACAGTTCTTGTATCTATAAAAAAATCATTGTCTCTTACTTAATCCCCTACGATGGTAAAAGAGATAAAATAGATAGATAGATAGATAGATAGATAGATAGATAGATAGATAGATAGATAGATAGATAGATAGATAGATAGATAGATAGATAGATAGATAGATATGAGATAGATAGATAGATACACAGATAGATAGATAGATAGATAGATAGATAGATAGATAGATAGATAGATAGATAGATAGATAGATAGATAGATAGATAGATAGATATGAGATAGATAGATATGAGATAGATAGATAGATAGATAGATAGATAGATAGATAGATAGATAGATAGATAGATAGATAGATAGATAGATAGATAGATAGATATGAGAGAGATAGATAGATAGATAGATAGATAGATAGATAGATAGATAGATAGATAGATAGATAGATAGATAGATAGATAGATAGATATGAGATAGATAGATAGATATATAGATAGATAGATAGATAGATAGATAGATAGATAGATAGATAGATAGATAGATAGATAGATAGATAGATAGATAGATAGATAGATAGATAGATAGATATGAGATAGATAGATAGATAGATAGATAGATAGATAGATAGATAGATAGATAGATAGATAGAGAGATAGATAGATAGATAGATAGATAGATAGATAGATAGATAGATAGATAGATAGATAGATAGATAGATAGATAGATAGATAGATAGATAGATAGATATGAGATAGATAGATAGATAGATAGATAGATAGATAGATAGATAGATAGATAGATAGATAGATAGATAGATAGATAGATAGATAGATATGAGATAGATAGATAGATAGATAGATAGATAGTTAGATAGATAGATAGACAGACAGACAGACAGACAGACAGATAGATAGATAGATAGATAGATAGATAGATAGATAGATAGATAGATAGATAGATAGATAGATAGATAGATAGATAGATAGAAAGATAGAAAGATAGATATGAGATAGATAGATAGATAGATAGATAGATAGATAGATAGATAGATAGATAGATAGATAGATAGATAGATAGATAGATAGATAGATATGAGATAGATAGGTAGATAGATAGATAGATAGATAGATAGATAGATAGATAGATAGATAGATAGATAGATAGATAGATAGATATGAGATAGATAGATAGATAGATAGATAGATAGATAGATAGATAGATAGATAGATAGATAGATAGATATGAGATAGATAGGTAGATAGATAGATAGATAGATAGATAGATAGATAGATAGATAGATAGATAGATAGATAGATAGATAGATAGATAGATAGATAGATAGATAGATAGATAGATATGAGATAGATAGATAGATAGATAGATAGATAGATAGATAGATAGATAGATAGATAGATAGATAGATAGATAGATAGATAGATAGATAGATAGATAGATAGATAGATAGATAGATAGATATGAGATAGATAGATAGATAGATAGATAGATAGATAGATAGATAGATAGATAGATAGATAGATAGATAGATAGATAGATAGATAGATAGATAGATATGAGATAGATAGATAGATAGATAGATAGATAGATAGATAGATAGATAGATAGATAGATAGATAGATAGATAGATAGATATGAGATAGATAGATAGATAGATAGATAGATAGATAGATAGATAGATAGATAGATAGATAGATAGATAGATAGGCAGCACTCCGGGATATGAAGGTGAAGAATCAGTGTTGTGGAACTTTAATCCGTAAGTGAAGATTCGGCGGATGTGATCGCCGTTTTCTCTGACGGTTCATAACGCAGATGAGATATATTACAGGTGTGAGAGACACGCAGGAGCCGCTGTCACTGATCCCAGGCTATAGTAAAATATACAGGAAACACGGCAGCGGTATATCAAAAAGCCAAAAGATTTCTTAATAAATAGTCATCTGAGAGTGGCACCAATCACAGGGACTGATCATCTGAGAGTGGCGCCAATCACAGGGACTGATCATCAGAGAGTGGCGCCAATTACAGGGACTGATCATCAGAGAGTGGCGCCAATCAGAGGGACTGATCATCAGAGAGTGGCGCCTATCACAGGGACTGATCTGTTTATTACAAAACGTCTAGCTGAAAGACTGTAGTAATGTGTGCAGATCACTGTCAATCATCCTGCAGCAGCCCCGCCCACACTCAGCTGATCAGATTGTAGACACTGGGCACAGTACAGAGTAAGGACTTTTGTCTTCCCTTTCATTTAGAATGTGAGTGTAGATTGTCAGCTCTTGTGGTCAGCAGAGTCGTCTCTCCTGTCATGTATAATCTGTTGTTGCCGTATGAAGGTTGATACAATTCTTACCGCACTTTCCTATATGTCACATGAGGAGGTGGCGGCTGCTGCTGCACAGGTCGCGGGTCAGTGTCCAGGGTCCAAGGTGACTTTTTATATAATATAATCGTACAGTGATGTCCATGGAGGCCGCCGCTGGGTCACCTCCCGGACAAACAGCGAGAATTCCCCGTATCCACGCTCCACAATACAAACATCGACCCTTACGTAATTGAGCAAATATTGTGGCGGCGCTCAGCAGGTCGGACCCCCGTGTAATTAAGGCGCCTCGTTATGTCCCTGTCTGATTAGTGGCGTACAATCAATTACTCACTGCACAAACATGGCTGCGGAGACGGAGGTGTGCGCCGAGCCGCGCGTTTCATTCCAAGGACACTAATTATGTATAAAGCGAGCAGCACGGCGAACAATGGGCGGCGAGAAGAAGAACGCGGCGAGACGGCCCTTCATTCTCCCAATAAGCCCGATCCGCTTCCTTAACAGGGTCAAGAATAAAAACCTGAACCAGAGCGGATAAAATGTAGATAAAGGAAGTAGCGCAGCCGGCCGGCGGCCCCCGGGATTCGCATACGTAATAGCGTGCTGCTACTTCTGTACTTTACAATCAAACACTCGGCAATTATCCAAATTATTGACAGCAGATTCCGCATTTCAACTGCAAATTAAGGACATTAATAAAGCTTTCTAATGCAAAAGTGACTAATTAAGGAACGGAACGAAACTCTGAAGCTGCGATATCAAACCCGTCACCGCATATTGTGGAAACACAAGGGAACTCATTAGTTTAATTATCAAAACAGCTAATTAAGATTACACAGTTGCCCAATTAGTTCTTTGCGCTTTTCCCTCTTTTATTTGACAGGATGGAGTTAAAAAGAGGAGACGGCGTGGGGGGGGGGAGGGGAGGGGGGGGGGTAAATCACGTCCTGTTATCCCATCATGAGGCGGATAAATAACGGAGATTAATAACATTCCATCCTCTACAGAACAACTTCACAAGAGCATAAATAATACTACTAAAGATCACAAATAATACTACTAAAGAGCATAAATAATACTACTAAAGATCACAAATAATACTACTAAAGAGCATAAATAATACTACTAAAGATCACAAATAATACTACTAAAGAGCATAAATAATACTACTAAAGATCACAAATAATACTACTAAAGAGCATAAATAATACTACTAAAGAGCATAAATAATACTACTAAAGAGGACAAATAATACTACTAAAGAGCACAAATAATACTACTAAAGAGCATAAATAATACTACTAAAGAGCACAAATAATACTACTAAAGAGCATAAATAATACTACTAAAGATCACAAATAATACTACTAAAGATCATAAATAATACTACTAAAGAGGACAAATAATACTACTAAAGAGCACAAATAATACTACTAAAGAGCATAAATAATACTACTAAAGAGCACAAATAATACTACTAAAGAGCATAAATAATACTACTAAAGTGCATAAATAATACTACTAAAGACCATAAATAATACTACTAAAGAGCATAAATAATACTACTAAAGAGCACAAATAATACTACTAAAGATCATAAATAATACTACTAAAGATCACAAATAATACTACTAAAGAGCACAAATAATACTACTAAAGATCATAAATAATACTACTAAAGAGGACAAATAATACTACTAAAGAGCACAAATAATACTACTAAAGAGCACAAATAATACTACTAAAGAGCATAAATAATACTACTAAAGAGCACAAATAATACTACTAAAGAGAATAAATAATACTACTAAAGAGCATAAATAATACTACTAAAGAGCACAAATAATACTACTAAAGAGCATAAATAATACTACTAAAGTGCATAAATAATACTACTAAAGATCATAAATAATACTACTAAAGAGCACAAATAATACTACTAAAGATCACAAATAATACTACTAAAGATCACAAATATTACTACTAAAGAGCATAAATAATACTACTAAAGATCACAAATAATTCTACTAAAGATCATAAATAATACTACTAAAGAGCATAAATAATACTACTAAAGATCATAAATAATACTACTAAAGAGCACAAATAATACTACTAAAGAGCATAAATAATACTACTAAAGAGCATAAATAATACTACTAAGAGCATAAATAATACTACTAAAGAGCATAAATAATACTACTAAAGACCACAAATAATACTACTAAAGAGCATAAATAATACTACTAAAGATCACAAATAATACTACTAAAGAGCATAAATAATACTACTAAAGAGCACAAATAATACTACTAAAGATCATAAATAATACTACTAAAGAGCACAAATAATACTACTAAAGAGCACAAATAATACTACTAAAGAGCACAAATAATACTACTAAAGAGCATAAATAATACTACTAAAGAGCACAAATAATACTACTAAAGAGCATAAATAATACTACTAAAGATCATAAATAATACTACTAAAGAGCATAAATAATACTACTAAAGATCACAAATAATACTACTAAAGATCACAAATAATACTACTAAAGATCACAAATAATACTACTAAAGATCACAAATAATACTACTAAAGACCACAAATAATACTACTAAAGATCACAAATAATACTACTAAAGATCACAAATAATACTACTAAAGAGCATAAATAATACTACTAAAGATCACAAATAATACTACTAAAGATCACAAATAATACTACTAAAGAGCATAAATAATACTACTAAAGATCACAAATAATACTACTAAAGATCATAAATAATACTACTAAAGAGCACAAATAATACTACTAAAGAGCATAAATAATACTACTAAAGATCACAAATAATACTACTAAAGAGCATAAATAATACTACTAAAGAGCATAAATAATACTACTAAAGAGCACAAATAATACTACTAAAGATCATAAATAATACTACTAAAGATCACAACTAATACTACTAAAGACCACAAATAATACTACTAAAGATCACAAATAATACTACTAAAGATCACAAATAATACTACTAAAGATCACAAATAATACTACTAAAGAGCATAAATAATACTACTAAAGAGCATAAATAATACTACTAAAGAGCATAAATAATACTACTAAAGATCATAAATAATACTACTAAAGATCATAAATAATACTACTAAAGAGCATAAATAATACTAATAAAGAGCATAAATAATACTACTAAAGAGCATAAATAATACTACTAAAGATCACAAATAATACTACTAAAGATCACAAATAATACTACTAAAGATCACAAATAATACTACTAAAGATCACAAATAATACTACTAAAGATCACAAATAATACTACTAAAGAGCATAAATAATACTACTAAAGAGCACAAATAATACTAATAAAGAGCACAAATAATACTAATAAAGAGCATAAATAATACTACTAAAGAGCATAAATAATACTACTAAAGATCACAAATAATACTACTAAAGATCATAAATAATACTACTAAAGATCACAAATAATACTACTAAAGATCACAAATAATACTACTAAAGATCACAAATAATACTACTAAAGACCACAAATAATACTACTAAAGAGCATAAATAATACTACTAAAGATCACAAATAATACTACTAAAGATCATAAATAATACTACTAAAGAGCACAAATAATACTACTAAAGAGCATAAATAATACTACTAAAGAGCACAAATAATACTACTAAAGAGCATAAATAATACTACTAAAGTGCATAAATAATACTACTAAAGATCATAAATAATACTACTAAAGAGCACAAATAATACTACTAAAGATCACAAATAATACTACTAAAGATCACAAATATTACTACTAAAGAGCATAAATAATACTACTAAAGATCACAAATAATTCTACTAAAGATCATAAATAATACTACTAAAGATCATAAATAATACTACTAAAGATCATAAATAATACTACTAAAGAGCACAAATAATACTACTAAAGAGCATAAATAATACTACTAAAGATCACAAATAATACTACTAAAGAGCATAAATAATACTACTAAAGAGCATAAATAATACTACTAAAGAGCACAAATAATACTACTAAAGATCATAAATAATACTACTAAAGATCATAAATAATACTACTAAAGATCATAAATAATACTACTAAAGAGCACAAATAATACTACTAAAGAGCATAAATAATACTACTAAAGATCACAAATAATACTACTAAAGAGCATAAATAATACTACTAAAGAGCATAAATAATACTACTAAAGAGCACAAATAATACTACTAAAGATCATAAATAATACTACTAAAGATCACAACTAATACTACTAAAGACCACAAATAATACTACTAAAGATCACAAATAATACTACTAAAGATCACAAATAATACTACTAAAGATCACAAATAATACTACTAAAGAGCATAAATAATACTACTAAAGAGCATAAATAATACTACTAAAGAGCATAAATAATACTAATAAAGAGCATAAATAATACTACTAAAGAGCATAAATAATACTACTAAAGATCACAAATAATACTACTAAAGATCACAAATAATACTACTAAAGATCACAAATAATACTACTAAAGATCACAAATAATACTACTAAAGATCACAAATAATACTACTAAAGAGCATAAATAATACTACTAAAGAGCACAAATAATACTAATAAAGAGCACAAATAATACTAATAAAGAGCATAAATAATACTACTAAAGAGCATAAATAATACTACTAAAGATCACAAATAATACTACTAAAGATCATAAATAATACTACTAAAGATCACAAATAATACTACTAAAGATCACAAATAATACTACTAAAGATCACAAATAATACTACTAAAGACCACAAATAATACTACTAAAGAGCATAAATAATACTACTAAAGATCACAAATAATACTACTAAAGATCATAAATAATACTACTAAAGAGCACAAATAATACTACTAAAGAGCATAAATAATACTACTAAAGAGCACAAATAATACTACTAAAGAGCATAAATAATACTACTAAAGTGCATAAATAATACTACTAAAGATCATAAATAATACTACTAAAGAGCACAAATAATACTACTAAAGATCACAAATAATACTACTAAAGATCACAAATATTACTACTAAAGAGCATAAATAATACTACTAAAGATCACAAATAATTCTACTAAAGATCATAAATAATACTACTAAAGATCATAAATAATACTACTAAAGATCATAAATAATACTACTAAAGAGCACAAATAATACTACTAAAGAGCATAAATAATACTACTAAAGAGCATAAATAATACTACTAAAGAGCATAAATAATACTACTAAAGACCACAAATAATACTACTAAAGAGCATAAATAATACTACTAAAGATCACAAATAATACTACTAAAGAGCACAAATAATACTACTAAAGAGCATAAATAATACTACTAAAGAGCATAAATAATACTACTAAAGAGCATAAATAATACTACTAAAGAGCACAAATAATACTACTAAAGATCATAAATAATACTACTAAAGAGCACAAATAATACTACTAAAGAGCATAAATAATACTACTAAAGAGCACAAATAATACTACTAAAGAGCATAAATAATACTACTACAGAGCATAAATAATACTACTAAAGATCATAAATAATACTACTAAAGAGCATAAATAATACTACTAAAGATCACAAATAATACTACTAAAGATCACAAATAATACTACTAAAGAGCATAAATAATACTACTAAAGATCACAAATAATACTACTAAAGATCACAAATAATACTACTAAAGATCACAAATAATACTACTAAAGATCACAAATAATACTACTAAAGACCACAAATAATACTACTAAAGATCACAAATAATACTACTAAAGATCACAAATAATACTACTAAAGAGCATAAATAATACTACTAAAGATCACAAATAATACTACTAAAGATCACAAATAATACTACTAAAGAGCATAAATAATACTACTAAAGATCACAAATAATACTACTAAAGATCATAAATAATACTACTAAAGAGCACAAATAATACTACTAAAGAGCATAAATAATACTACTAAAGATCACAAATAATACTACTAAAGAGCATAAATAATACTACTAAAGAGCATAAATAATACTACTAAAGAGCACAAATAATACTACTAAAGATCATAAATAATACAACTAAAGATCACAAATAATACTACTAAAGACCACAAATAATACTACTAAAGATCACAAATAATACTACTAAAGATCACAAATAATACTACTAAAGATCACAAATAATACTACTAAAGAGCATAAATAATACTACTAAAGAGCATAAATAATACTACTAAAGAGCATAAATAATACTAATAAAGAGCATAAATAATACTACTAAAGAGCATAAATAATACTACTAAAGATCACAAATAATACTACTAAAGATCACAAATAATACTACTAAAGATCACAAATAATACTACTAAAGATCATAAATAATACTACTAAAGATCACAAATAATACTACTAAAGAGCATAAATAATACTACTAAAGATCACAAATAATACTACTAAAGATCACAAATAATACTACTAAAGATCACAAATAATACTACTAAAGATCACAAATAATACTACTAAAGATCACAAATAATACTACTAAAGAGCATAAATAATACTACTAAAGAGCATAAATAATACTAATAAAGAGCATAAATAATACTACTAAAGAGCATAAATAATACTACTAAAGATCACAAATAATACTACTAAAGATCATAAATAATACTACTAAAGATCACAAATAATACTACTAAAGATCACAAATAATACTACTAAAGATCACAAATAATACTACTAAAGATCACAAATAATACTACTAAAGATCATAAATAATACTACTAAAGATCACAAATAATACTACTAAAGACCACAAATAATACTACTAAAGATCACAAATAATACTACTAAAGATCACAAATAATACTACTAAAGATCATAAATAATACTACTAAAGAGCACAAATAATACTACTAAAGAGCATAAATAATACTACTAAAGATCACAAATAATACTACTAAAGAGCATAAATAATACTACTAAAGAGCATAAATAATACTACTAAAGAGCACAAATAATACTACTAAAGATCATAAATAATACAACTAAAGATCACAAATAATACTACTAAAGACCACAAATAATACTACTAAAGATCACAAATAATACTACTAAAGATCACAAATAATACTACTAAAGATCACAAATAATACTACTAAAGAGCATAAATAATACTACTAAAGAGCATAAATAATACTACTAAAGAGCATAAATAATACTAATAAAGAGCATAAATAATACTACTAAAGAGCATAAATAATACTACTAAAGATCACAAATAATACTACTAAAGATCACAAATAATACTACTAAAGATCACAAATAATACTACTAAAGATCATAAATAATACTACTAAAGATCACAAATAATACTACTAAAGAGCATAAATAATACTACTAAAGATCACAAATAATACTACTAAAGATCACAAATAATACTACTAAAGATCACAAATAATACTACTAAAGATCATAAATAATACTACTAAAGAGCACAAATAATACTACTAAAGAGCATAAATAATACTACTAAAGATCACAAATAATACTACTAAAGAGCATAAATAATACTACTAAAGAGCATAAATAATACTACTAAAGAGCACAAATAATACTACTAAAGATCATAAATAATACTACTAAAGATCACAAATAATACTACTAAAGACCACAAATAATACTACTAAAGAGCATAAATAATACTACTAAAGATCACAAATAATACTACTAAAGAGAATAAATAATACTACTAAAGAGCATAAATAATACTACTAAAGAGCATAAATAATACTACTAAAGATCACAAATAAAACTACTAAAGAGCATAAATAATACTACTAAAGATCACAAATAATACTACTAAAGATCACAAATAATACTACTAAAGATCACAAATAATACTACTAAAGAGCATAAATAATACTACTACAGAGCACAAATAATACTACTAAAGAGCACAAATAATACTACTAAAGATCACAAATAATACTACTAAAGAGCATAAATAATACTACTAAAGATCACAAATAATACTAATAAAGAGCATAAATAATACTACTAAAGAGCATAAATAATACTACTAAAGATCACAAATAATACTACTAAAGATCATAAATAATACTACTAAAGATCACAAATAATACTACTAAAGATCACAAATAATACTACTAAAGATCACAAATAATACTACTAAAGATCACAAATAATACTACTAAAGATCATAAATAATACTACTAAAGATCACAAATAATACTACTAAAGAGCATAAATAATACTACTAAAGATCACAAATAATACTACTAAAGATCACAAATAATACTACTAAAGATCACAAATAATACTACTAAAGATCATAAATAATACTACTAAAGATCACAAATAATACTACTAAAGAGCATAAATAATACTACTAAAGATCACAAATAATACTACTAAAGAGCATAAATAATACTACTAAACAGCATAAATAATACTACTAAAGAGCATAAATAATACTACTAAAGATCAAAAATAATACTACTAAAGATCATAAATAATACTACTAAAGATCATAAATAATACTACTAAAGACCACAAATAATACTACTAAAGATCACAACTAATACTACTAAAGACCACAAATAATACTACTAAAGATCACAACTAATACTACTAAAGATCACAAATAATACTACTAAAGACCACAAATAATACTACTAAAGAGCATAAATAATACTACTAAAGATCACAACTAATAGGGCGGGTTCACACATGGCGGAATTGCACTTAAATTCCGCTGCGGACACTCCGCAGCGTTAATCCGCAGCGGAGCCGTTTCTACATTGACTTTCACTTTAATTTCGCAGTGTTCGTTTACACGATGCGTACAATTCCGCTGCGGAGCATAGGCTGCGGAGCGGAATTTGGTGTCCGCAGCATGCTCTGTCTGTTGCGGAGCAGTGGCGGACTCATGGCGGAATTTCTCCATTGACTTCAATGGAGATTCAAAGTTCCGCAATGAAGTCCGCAGCTGTCATGCACATGTCATGTGTGCTGCGGATGCGTCTTGCTTTTTTTACTTGACATTTCTTCATTCTGGCTGGACCTATGTATTTCTAGGTCTACAGCCAGACTGAGGAAGTCAATGGGGCTCCCGTAATGACGGGAGCGTTGCTAGGAGACGTCAGTAAATAGTCACTGTCCAGGGTGCTGAAAGAGTTAAGCGATCGGCAGTAACTGTTTCTGCACCCGGGACAGTGACTACCGATCCCAATATACATGTATCTGTAAAAAAAAATGAAGTTCATACTTACCGAGAACTCCCTGCGTCTGTCTCCAGTCCGGCCTCCCAGGATGACGTTTCAGTGTAAGTGACGGCTGCAGCCAATCACAGGCCAAGCACAGGCTGCAGCGGTCACATGGACTGGCGCGTCATCCAGGGAGGTCGGGCTGGATGCCGAAGGAGGGACGCGTCATAAAGACAACGGGCGGTAAGTATGAATTTCTTTTACTTTCACTAGGGAAAGTGCTGTCCCTTCTCTCTATCCTGCACTGATAGGGAGAAGGGAAGCACTTTTCCCGCAGTCCGCAGCAGCCAGTCCGCATCAATTTTCTGCACATTTTGTGCAGATCCGCAGCCGTAATCCGCAACCCGGATTAGGTGCGGCATTGATGCGGACAGTTGCGGAGGAATTCCGCCATGTGTGGTCATGCCCATACTACTAAAGATCACAACTAATACTACTAAAGATCACAAATAATACTACTAAAGAGCATAAATAATACTACTAAAGAGCATAAATAATACTACTAAAGAGCATAAATAATACTACTAAAGAGCATAAATAATACTAATAAAGAGCATAAATAATACTACTAAAGAGCATAAATAATACTACTAAAGATCACAAATAATACTACTAAAGATCACAAATAATACTACTAAAGATCACAAATAATACTACTAAAGATCATAAATAATACTACTAAAGATCACAAATAATACTACTAAAGAGCATAAATAATACTACTAAAGATCACAAATAATACTACTAAAGATCACAAATAATACTACTAAAGATCACAAATAATACTACTAAAGATCACAAATAATACTACTAAAGATCACAAATAATACTACTAAAGAGCATAAATAATACTACTAAAGAGCACAAATAATACTAATAAAGAGCACAAATAATACTAATAAAGAGCATAAATAATACTACTAAAGAGCATAAATAATACTACTAAAGATCACAAATAATACTACTAAAGATCATAAATAATACTACTAAAGATCACAAATAATACTACTAAAGAGCACAAATAATACTACTAAAGAGCATAAATAATACTACTAAAGAGCACAAATAATACTACTAAAGATCACAAATAATACTACTAAAGATCATAAATAATACTACTAAAGAGCATAAATAATACTACTAAAGAGCATAAATAATACTACTAAAGAGCACAAATAATACTACTAAAGATCACAAATAATACTACTAAAGAGCATAAATAATACTACTAAAGAGCACAAATAATACTACTAAAGAGCACAAATAATACTACTAAAGAGCACAAATAATACTACTAAAGAGCACAAATAATACTACTAAAGATCATAAATAATACTACTAAAGATCACAAATAATACTACTAAAGATCACAAATAATACTACTAAAGATCACAAATAATACTACTAAAGAGCATAAATAATACTACTAAAGATCACAAATAATACTACTAAGGGCATGACCACACATGGCGGAATTCCTCCGCAACTGTCCGCATCGATGCCGCACAGAATCTGCGTTGCAGATTCTGCAGCGGATCTGCACAAAATGTGCAGTACATTGATGCGGACTAGCTGCTGCAGACTGCGGGAAAAGTGCTTCCCTTCTCCCTATCAGTGCAGGATAGAGAGAAGGGACAGCACTTTCCCTAGTGAAAGTAAACGATTTTCATACTTACCGGCCGTTGTCTTGGTGACGCGTCCCTCTTTCGGCATCCAGCCCGACCTCCCTGGATGACGCGCCAGTCCATGTGACCGCTGCAGCCTGTGCTTGGCCTGTGATTGGCTGCAGCCGTCACTTACACTGAAACGTCATCCAGGGAGGCCGGACTGGAGACAGACGAAGGGAGTTCTCGGTAAGTATGAACTTATATGTTTTTTTACAGATACATGTATATTGGGATCGGTAGTCACTGTCCCGGGTGCAGAAACAGTTACTGCCGATCGCTTAACTCTTTCAGCACCCTGGACAGTGACTATTTACTGACGTCTCCTAGCAACGCTCCCGTCATTACGGGAGCCCCATTGACTTCCTCAGTCTGGCTGTAGACCTAGAAATACATAGGTCCAGCCAGAATGAAGAAATGTCATGTTAAAAAACCAATACGCTCCGCACCACACATAACATGTGCATGACAGCTGCGGACTTCATTGCGGAACTTAGAATCTCCATTGAAGTCAATGGAGAAATTCCGCCATGAGTCCGCAACCAGTCCGCCACTGCTCCGCAACAGACAGAGCATGCTGCGGACACCACATTCCGCTCCGCAGCCTATGCTCCGCAGCGGAATTGTACGCATCGTGTAAACGAACACTGCGAAATTAAAGTGAAAGTCAATGGAGAAACGGCTCCGCTGCGGATTAACGCTGCGGAGTGTCCGCAGCGGAATTTAAGTGAAAATCCGCCATGTGTGAACCCGCCCTAAAGATCACAAATAATACTACTAAAGATCACAAATAATACTACTAAAGATCACAAATAATACTACTAAAGATCATAAATAATACTACTAAAGATCACAAATAATACTACTAAAGACCACAAATAATACTACTAAAGATCACAAATAATACTACTAAAGATCACAAATAATACTACTAAAGATCATAAATAATACTACTAAAGAGCACAAATAATACTACTAAAGAGCATAAATAATACTACTAAAGATCACAAATAATACTACTAAAGAGCATAAATAATACTACTAAAGATCACAAATAATACTACTAAAGACCACAAATAATACTACTAAAGAGCATAAATAATACTACTAAAGAGCATAAATAATACTACTAAAGAGCACAAATAATACTACTAAAGAGCATAAATAATACTACTAAAGAGCATAAATAATACTACTAAAGAGCACAAATAATACTACTAAAGAGCACAAATAATACTACTAAAGAGCATAAATAATACTACTAAAGAGCATAAATAATACTACTAAAGAGCACAAATAATACTACTAAAGATCATAAATAATACTACTAAAGATCACAAATAATACTACTAAAGACCACAAATAATACTACTAAAGAGCATAAATAATACTACTAAAGATCACAAATAATACTACTAAAGAGAATAAATAATACTACTAAAGAGCATAAATAATACTACTAAAGAGCATAAATAATACTACTAAAGATCACAAATAAAACTACTAAAGAGCATAAATAATACTACTAAAGATCACAAATAATACTACTAAAGATCACAAATAATACTACTAAAGATCACAAATAATACTACTAAAGAGCATAAATAATACTACTACAGAGCACAAATAATACTACTAAAGAGCACAAATAATACTACTAAAGATCACAAATAATACTACTAAAGAGCATAAATAATACTACTAAAGATCACAAATAATACTAATAAAGAGCATAAATAATACTACTAAAGAGCATAAATAATACTACTAAAGATCACAAATAATACTACTAAAGATCATAAATAATACTACTAAAGATCACAAATAATACTACTAAAGATCACAAATAATACTACTAAAGAGCATAAATAATACTACTAAAGATCACAAATAATACTACTAAAGAGCACAAATAATACTACTAAAGATCACAAATAATACTACTAAAGATCACAAATAATACTACTAAAGATCACAAATAATACTACTAAAGAGCACAAATAATACTACTAAAGATCACAAATAATACTACTAAAGAGCACAAATAATACTACTAAAGATCACAAATAATACTACTAAAGATCACAAATAATACTACTAAAGAGCACAAATAATACTACTAAAGATCACAAATAATACTACTAAAGAGCATAAATAATACTACTAAAGATCACAAATAATACTACTAAAGAGCACAAATAATACTACTAAAGATCACAAATAATACTACTAAAGATCATAAATAATACTACTAAAGATCACAAATAATACTACTAAAGATCACAAATAATACTACTAAAGATCACAAATAATACTACTAAAGATCACAAATAATACTACTAAAGATCATAAATAATACTACTAAAGATCACAAATAATACTACTAAAGAGCATAAATAATACTACTAAAGATCACAAATAATACTACTAAAGATCACAAATAATACTACTAAAGATCACAAATAATACTACTAAAGATCATAAATAATACTACTAAAGATCACAAATAATACTACTAAAGAGCATAAATAATACTACTAAAGATCACAAATAATACTACTAAAGAGCATAAATAATACTACTAAACAGCATAAATAATACTACTAAAGAGCATAAATAATACTACTAAAGATCAAAAATAATACTACTAAAGATCATAAATAATACTACTAAAGATCATAAATAATACTACTAAAGACCACAAATAATACTACTAAAGATCACAACTAATACTACTAAAGACCACAAATAATACTACTAAAGATCACAACTAATACTACTAAAGATCACAAATAATACTACTAAAGACCACAAATAATACTACTAAAGAGCATAAATAATACTACTAAAGATCACAACTAATAGGGCGGGTTCACACATGGCGGAATTGCACTTAAATTCCGCTGCGGACACTCCGCAGCGTTAATCCGCAGCGGAGCCGTTTCTACATTGACTTTCACTTTAATTTCGCAGTGTTCGTTTACACGATGCGTACAATTCCGCTGCGGAGCATAGGCTGCGGAGCGGAATTTGGTGTCCGCAGCATGCTCTGTCTGTTGCGGAGCAGTGGCGGACTCATGGCGGAATTTCTCCATTGACTTCAATGGAGATTCAAAGTTCCGCAATGAAGTCCGCAGCTGTCATGCACATGTCATGTGTGCTGCGGATGCGTCTTGCTTTTTTTACTTGACATTTCTTCATTCTGGCTGGACCTATGTATTTCTAGGTCTACAGCCAGACTGAGGAAGTCAATGGGGCTCCCGTAATGACGGGAGCGTTGCTAGGAGACGTCAGTAAATAGTCACTGTCCAGGGTGCTGAAAGAGTTAAGCGATCGGCAGTAACTGTTTCTGCACCCGGGACAGTGACTACCGATCCCAATATACATGTATCTGTAAAAAAAAATGAAGTTCATACTTACCGAGAACTCCCTGCGTCTGTCTCCAGTCCGGCCTCCCAGGATGACGTTTCAGTGTAAGTGACGGCTGCAGCCAATCACAGGCCAAGCACAGGCTGCAGCGGTCACATGGACTGGCGCGTCATCCAGGGAGGTCGGGCTGGATGCCGAAGGAGGGACGCGTCATAAAGACAACGGGCGGTAAGTATGAATTTCTTTTACTTTCACTAGGGAAAGTGCTGTCCCTTCTCTCTATCCTGCACTGATAGGGAGAAGGGAAGCACTTTTCCCGCAGTCCGCAGCAGCCAGTCCGCATCAATTTTCTGCACATTTTGTGCAGATCCGCAGCCGTAATCCGCAACCCGGATTAGGTGCGGCATTGATGCGGACAGTTGCGGAGGAATTCCGCCATGTGTGGTCATGCCCATACTACTAAAGATCACAACTAATACTACTAAAGATCACAAATAATACTACTAAAGAGCATAAATAATACTACTAAAGAGCATAAATAATACTACTAAAGAGCATAAATAATACTACTAAAGAGCATAAATAATACTACTAAGAGCATAAATAATACTACTAAAGAGCATAAATAATACTACTAAAGACCACAAATAATACTACTAAAGATCATAAATAATACTAATAAAGAGCATAAATAAGGGCATGACCACACATGGCGGAATTCCTCCGCAACTGTCCGCATCAATGCCGCACAGAATCTGCGTTGCAGATTCTGTAGCGGATCTGCACAAAATGTGCAGAAAATTGATGCGGACTGGCCGCTGCGGACTGCAGGAAAAGTGCTTCCCTTCTCCCTATTCAGTGCAGGATAGAGAGAAGGGACAGCACTTTCCCTAGTGAAAGTCAAAGAATTTCATACTTACCGCCCGTTGTCTTGGTGACGCGTCCCTCTTTCGGCATCCGGCCCGACCTCCCTGGATGACGCTCCAGTCCATGTGACCGCTGCAGCCTGTGCTTGGCCTGTGATTGGCTGCAGCCGTCACTTACACTGAAACGTCATCCTCGGAGGCCGGACTGGAGACAGACGCAGGGAGTTCTCGGTAAGTATGAACTTATATTTTTTTTTACAGATACATGTATATTGAGATCGGTAGTCACTGTCCCGGGTGCAGAAACAGTTACTGCCGATCGCGTAACTCTTTCAGCACCCTGGACAGTGACTATTTACAGACGTCTCCTAGCAACGCTCCCGTCATTACGGGAGCCCCATTGACTTCCTCAGTCTGGCTGTAGACCTAGAAATACATAGGTCCAGCCAGAATGAAGAAATGTCATGGTAGTAAAAACAATACGCTCCGCAGCACACATAAGATCTGCGGACTTCATTGCGGAATTTTGACTCTCCATTGAAGTCAATGGAGAAATTCCGCCATGAGTCCGCAACCAGTCCGCCACTGCTCCGCAACAGACAGAGCATGCTGCGGACACCAAATTCCGCTCCGCAGCCTATGCTCCGCAGCGGAATTGTACGCATCGTGTAAACGAACACTGCTAAATTAAAGTGAAAGTCAATGGAGAAACGGCTCCGCTGCGGATTAACGCTGCGGAGTGTCCGCAGCGGAATTTAAGTGAAATTCCGCTATGTGTGAACCCGCCCTAATACTACTAAAGAGCATAAATAATACTACTAAAGATCACAAATAATACTACTAAAGATCACAAATAATACTACTAAAGATCACAAATAATACTACTAAAGATCACAAATAATACTACTAAAGAGCATAAATAATACTACTAAAGATCACAAATAATACTACTAAAGAGCATAAATAATACTACTAAACAGCATAAATAATACTACTAAAGATCAAAAATAATACTACTAAAGATCATAAATAATACTACTAAAGATCATAAATAATACTACTAAAGAGCATAAATAATACTACTAAAGATCACAAATAATACTACTAAAGAGCATAAATAATACTACTAAAGAGCATAAATAATACTACTAAAGAGCATAAATAATACTACTAAAGATCACAAATAAAACTACTAAAGAGCATAAATAATACTACTAAAGATCACAAATAATACTACTAAAGAGCATAAATAATACTACTAAAGAGCACAAATAATACTACTAAAGAGCATAAATAATACTACTACAGAGCACAAATAATACTACTAAAGAGCACAAATAATACTACTAAAGAGCATAAATAATACTACTAAAGATCATAAATAATACTACTAAAGATCACAAATAATACTACTAAAGATCACAAATAATACTACTAAAGAGCATAAATAATACTACTAAAGATCACAAATAATACTACTAAAGAGCATAAATAATACTACTAAAGAGCATAAATAATACTACTAAAGAGCATAAATAATACTACTAAAGATCACAAATAAAACTACTAAAGAGCATAAATAATACTACTAAAGATCACAAATAATACTACTAAAGAGCATAAATAATACTACTAAAGAGCACAAATAATACTACTAAAGAGCATAAATAATACTACTACAGAGCACAAATAATACTACTAAAGAGCACAAATAATACTACTAAAGAGCATAAATAATACTACTAAAGATCATAAATAATACTACTAAAGATCACAAATAATACTACTAAAGATCACAAATAATACTACTAAAGAGCACAAATAATAATACTAAAGATCACAAATAATACTACTAAAGAGCACAAATAATACTACTAAAGATCACAAATAATACTACTAAAGAGCATAAATAATACTACTAAAGATCATAAATAATACTACTAAAGATCACAAATAATACTACTAAAGAGCATAAATAATACTACTAAAGAGCATAAATAATACTACTAAAGATCATAAATAATACTACTAAAGATCACAAATAATACTACTAAAGATCACAAATAATACTACTAAAGAGCATAAATAATACTACTAAAGATCACAAATAATACTACTAAAGAGCATAAATAATACTACTAAACAGCATAAATAATACTACTAAAGAGCATAAATAATACTACTAAAGATCAAAAATAATACTACTAAAGAGCATAAATAATACTACTAAAGATCACAAATAATACTACTAAAGAGCATAAATAATACTACTAAAGAGCATAAATAATACTACTACAGAGCACAAATAATACTACTAAAGAGCATAAAAAATACTACTAAAGATCACAAATAATACTACTAAAGAGCATAAATAATACTACTAAAGAGCACAAATAATACTACTAAAGATCACAAATAATACTACTAAAGACCACAAATAATACTACTAAAGAGCATAAATAATACTACTAAAGAGCATAAATAATACTACTAAAGAGCATAAATAATACTACTAAAGATCACAAATAATACTACTAAAGAGCATAAATAATACTACTAAAGATCACAAATAATACTACTAAAGAGCATAAATAATACTACTAAAGAGCATAAATAATACTACTACAGAGCACAAATAATACTACTAAAGAGCACAAATAATACTACTAAAGATCACAAATAATACTACTAAAGAGCATAAATAATACTACTAAAGATCATAAATAATACTACTAAAGATCACAAATAATACTACTAAAGATCATAAATAATACTACTAAAGATCACAAATAATACTACTAAAGATCACAAATAATACTACTAAAGATCACAAATAATACTACTAAAGAGCATAAATAATACTACTAAAGAGCACAAATAATACTTCTAAAGAGCATAAATAATACTACTAAAGATCACAAATAATACTACTAAAGAGCATAAATAATACTACTAAAGATCACAAATAATACTACTAAAGATCACAAATAATACTACTAAAGAGCATAAATAATACTACTAAAGAGCACAAATAATACTACTAAAGAGCATAAATAATACTACTAAAGATCACAAATAATACTACTAAAGAGCATAAATAATACTACTAAAGATCACAAATAATACTACTAAAGATCACAAATAATACTACTAAAGAGCATAAATAATACTACTAAAGATCACAAATAATACTACTAAAGAGCACAAATAATACTACTAAAGATCACAAATAATACTACTAAAGAGCATAAATAATACTACTAAAGATCATAAATAATACTACTAAAGATCACAAATAATACTACTAAAGAGCATAAATAATACTACTAAAGAGCATAAATAATACTACTATAGATCATAAATAATACTACTAAAGATCACAAATAATACTACTAAAGATCACAAATAATACTACTAAAGATCACAAATAATACTACTAAAGAGCACAAATAATACTACTAAAGATCACAAATAATACTACTAAAGAGCATAAATAATACTACTAAAGATCACAAATAATACTACTAAAGAGCATAAATAATACTACTAAAGAGCACAAATAAAACTACTAAAGAGCATAAATAATACTACTAAAGAGCACAAATAATACTACTAAAGAGCACAAATAATACTACTAAAGAGCACAAATAATACTACTAAAGAGCATAAATAATACTACTAAAGAGCACAAATAATACTAATAAAGAGCATAAATAATACTACTAAAGAGCATAAATAATACTACTAAAGACCATAAATAATACTACTACAGAGCACAAATAATACTACTAAAGATCACAAATAATACTAAAGAGCATAAATAATACTACTAAAGATCACAAATAATACTACTAAAGATCATAAATAATACTAAAGAGCACAAATAATACTACTAAAGAGCATAAATAATACTACTGCAGAGCATAAATAATACTACTACAGAGCACAAATAATACTACTAAAGACCATAAATAATACTACTAAAGAGCATAAATAATACTACTAAAGAGCACAAATAATACTACTAAAGATCATAAATAATACTACTAAAGAGCACAAATAATACTACTACAGAGCACAAATAATACTACTAAAGATCATAAATAATACTACTAAAGAGCACAAATAATACTGCTAAAGATCATAAATAATACTACTAAAGAGCACAAATAATACTACTACAGAGCACAAATAATACTGCTAAAGATCATAAATAATACTACTAAAGAGCACAAATAATGCTACTAAAGATCACAAATAATACTACTAAAGAGCACAAATAATACTACTAAAGATCATAAATAATACTACTAAAAAGATCATAAATAATACTAAAGAGCACAAATAATACTACTAAAGAGCATAAATAATACTACTACAGAGCATAAATAATACTACTAAAGATCACAAATAATACTACTAAAGATCACAAATAATACTACTACAGAGCATAAATAATACTACTACAGAGCACAAATAATACTACTAAAGATCACAAATAATACTAAAGAGCACAAATAATACTACTAAAGACCATAAATAATACTACTACAGAGCATAAATAATACTACTACAGAGCACAAATAATACTACTAAAGATCACAAATAATACTACTAAAGATCATAAATAATACTAAAGAGCACAAATAATACTACCAAAGAGCATAAATAATACAATTACAGAGCATAAATAATACTACTACAGAGCACAAATAATACTACTAAAGACCATAAATAATACTACTACAGAGCACAAATAATACTACTAAAGAGCATAAATAATACTACTACAGAGCATAAATAATACTACTAAAGATCACAAATAATACTACTAAAGAGCACAAATAATACTACTAAAGAGCATAAATAATACTACTACAGAGCACAAATAATACTACTAAAGACCATAAATAATACTACTACAGAGCACAAATAATACTACTAAAGATCATAAATAATACTAAAGAGCATAAATAATACTACTAAAGAGCACAAATAATACTACTAAAGAGCACAAATAATACTACTAAAGAGCACAAATAATACAACAAAAGAGCATAAATAATACTACTAAAGAGCATAAATAATACTACTAAAGAGCATAAATAATACTACTAAAGATCATAAATAATACTACTAAAGATCACAAATAATACTACTAAAGATCATAAATAATACTACTAAAGAGCATAAATAATACTACTAAAGAGCATAAATAATACTACTAAAGATCACAAATAATACTACTAAAGATCACAAATAATACTACTAAAGAGCATAAATAATACTACTAAAGATCACAAATAAGGGCATGACCACACATGGCGGAATTCCTCCGCAACTGTCCGCATCAATGCCGCACAGAATCTGCGTTGCAGATTCTGCAGCGGATCTGCACAAAATGTGCAGAAAATTGATGCGGACTGGCCGCTGCGGACTGCAGGAAAAGTGCTTCTCTTCTCCCTATTCAGTGCAGGATAGAGAGAAGGGACAGCACTTTCCCTAGTGAAAGTCAAAGAAATTCATACTTACCGGCCGTTGTCTTGGTGACGCGTCCCTCTTTCGGCATCCGGCCCGACCTCCCTGGATGACGCACCAGTCCATGTGACCGCTGCAGCCTGTGCTTGGCCTGTGATTGGCTGCAGCCGTCACTTACACTGAAACGTCATCCTGGGAGGCCGGACTGGAGGCAGACGCAGGGAGTTCTCGGTAAGTATGAACTTATATATTTTTTTACAGATACATGTATATTGAGATCGGTAGTCACTGTCCCGGGTGCAGAAACAGTTACTGCCGATCGCTTAACTCTTTCAGCACCCTGGACAGTGACTATTTACAGACGTCTCCTAGCAACGCTCCCGTCATTACGGGAGCCCCATTGACTTCCTCAGTCTGGCTGTAGACCTAGAAATACATAGGTCCAGCCAGAATGAAGAAATGTCATGGTAGTAAAAACAATACGCTCCGCAGCACACATAAGATCTGCGGACTTCATTGCGGAATTTTGACTCTCCATTGAAGTCAATGGAGAAATTCCGCCATGAGTCCGCAACCAGTCCGCCACTGCTCCGCAACAGACAGAGCATGCTGCGGACACCAAATTCCGCTCCGCAGCCTATGCTCCGCAGCGGAATTGTACGCATCGTGTAAACGAACACTGCTAAATTAAAGTGAAAGTCAATGGAGAAACGGCTCCGCTGCGGATTAACGCTGCGGAGTGTCCGCAGCGGAATTTAAGTGAAATTCCGCTATGTGTGAACCCGCCCTAATACTACTAAAGAGCATAAATAATACTACAGAGCACAAATAATACTACTAAAGATCACAAATAATACTACTAAAGACCACAAATAATACTACTAAAGAGCATAAATAATACTACTAAAGAGCACAAATAATACTACTAAAGAGCACAAATAATACTACTAAAGACCACAAATAATACTACTAAAGAGCATAAATAATACTACAGAGCACAAATAATACTACTAAAGATCACAAATAATACTACTAAAGACCACAAATAATACTACTAAAGAGCATAAATAATACTACTAAAGATCACAAATAATACTACTAAAGAGCATAAATAATACTACTAAAGAGCATAAATAATACTACAGAGCACAAATAATACTACTAAAGATCACAAATAATACTACTAAAGAGCATAAATAATACTACAGAGCACAAATAATACTACTAAAGATCACAAATAATACTACTAAAGACCACAAATAATACTACTAAAGAGCATAAATAATACTACTAAAGAGCATAAATAATACTACTAAAGATCACAAATAATACTACTAAAGAGCATAAATAATACTACAGAGCACAAATAATACTACTAAAGATCATAAATAATACTACTAAAGAGCATAAATAATACTACTAAAGAGCACAAATAATACTACTAAAGAGCATAAATAATACTACTAAAGAGCATAAATAATACTACTAAAGAGCATAAATAATACTACTAAAGAGCACAAATAATACTACTAAAGATCATAAATAATACTACTAAAGATCACAAATAATACTACTAAAGAGCACAAATAATACTACTAAAGAGCATAAATAATACTACTAAAGATCACAAATAATACTACTAAAGAGCATAAATAATACTACTAAAGAGCATAAATAATACTACTAAAGAGCATAAATAATACTACTAAAGATCACAAATAATACTACTAAAGATCACAAATAATACTACTAAAGAGCATAAATAATACGACTAAAGACCACAAATAATACTACTAAAGATCACATATAATACTACTAAAGAGCATAAATAATACTACTAAAGAGCATAAATAAAACTACTAAAGATCATAAATAATACTACTAAAGAGCACAAATAATACTACTAAAGAGCACAAATAATACTACTAAAGATCACAAATAATACTACTAAAGAGCATAAATAATACTACTAAAGACCACAAATAATACTACTAAAGATCACAAATAATACTACTAAAGAGCATAAATAATACTACTAAAGAGCATAAATAATACTACTAAAGATCATAAATAATACTACTAAAGAGCACAAATAATACTACTAAAGAGCACAAATAATACTACTAAAGATCACAAATAATACTACTAAAGATCATAAATAATACTACTAAAGAGCATAAATAATACTACTAAAGAGCACAAATAATACTACTAAAGAGCACAAATAATACTACTAAAGATCACAAATAATACTACTAAAGATCACAAATAATACTACTAAAGAGCACAAATAATACTACTAAAGATCAAAAATAATACTACTAAAGAGCACAAATAATACTACTAAAGATCACAAATAATACTACTAAAGAGCATAAATAATACTACTAAAGAGCACAAATAATACTACTAAAGATCACAAATATTACTACTAAAGAGCATAAATAATACTACTAAAGAGCATAAATAATACTACTAAAGAGCACAAATAATACTACTAAAGAGCACAAATAATACTACTAAAGATCACAAATAATACTACTAAAGATCACAGATAATACTACTAAAGATCACAAATAATACTACTAAAGAGCACAAATAATACTACTAAAGATCACAAATAATACTACTAAAGAGCATAAATAATACTACTAAAGACCACAAATAATACTACTAAAGATCACATATAATACTACTAAAGAGCATAAATAATACTACTAAAGATCATAAATAATACTACTAAAGAGCACAAATAATACTACTAAAGAGCACAAATAATACTACTAAAGATCACAAATAATACTAATAAAGAGCATAAATAATACTACTAAAGACCACAAATAATACTACTAAAGATCACAAATAATACTACTAAAGAGCATAAATAATACTACTAAAGATCATAAATAATACTACTAAAGAGCACAAATAATACTACTAAAGATCACAAATAATACTACTAAAGAGCATAAATAATACTACTAAAGAGCACAAATAATACTACTAAAGATCACAAATATTACTACTAAAGAGCATAAATAATACTACTAAAGAGCATAAATAATACTACTAAAGAGCACAAATAATACTACTAAAGAGCACAAATAATACTACTAAAGATCACAAATAATACTACTAAAGATCACAGATAATACTACTAAAGATCACAAATAATACTACTAAAGAGCACAAATAATACTACTAAAGATCACAAATAATACTACTAAAGAGCATAAATAATACTACTAAAGACCACAAATAATACTACTAAAGATCACATATAATACTACTAAAGAGCATAAATAATACTACTAAAGATCATAAATAATACTACTAAAGAGCACAAATAATACTACTAAAGAGCACAAATAATACTACTAAAGATCACAAATAATACTAATAAAGAGCATAAATAATACTACTAAAGACCACAAATAATACTACTAAAGATCACAAATAATACTACTAAAGAGCATAAATAATACTACTAAAGACCACAAATAATACTACTAAAGATCACATATAATACTACTAAAGAGCATAAATAATACTACTAAAGATCATAAATAATACTACTAAAGAGCATAAATAATACTACTAAAGAGCACAAATAATACTACTAAAGAGCACAAATAATACTACTAAAGATCACAAATAATACTACTAAAGATCACAAATAATACTACTAAAGAGCACAAATAATACTACTAAAGATCAAAAATAATACTACTAAAGAGCACAAATAATACTACTAAAGATCACAAATAATACTACTAAAGAGCATAAATAATACTACTAAAGAGCACAAATAATACTACTAAAGATCACAAATATTACTACTAAAGAGCATAAATAATACTACTAAAGAGCATAAATAATACTACTAAAGAGCATAAATAATACTACTAAAGATCACAAATAATACTACTAAAGATCATAAATAATACTACTAAAGAGCATAAATAATACTACTAAAGAGCATAAATAATACTACTAAAGAGCACAAATAATACTACTAAAGAGCACAAATAATACTACTAAAGATCACAAATAATACTACTAAAGATCACAGATAATACTACTAAAGATCACAAATAATACTACTAAAGAGCATAAATAATACTACTAAAGAGCATAAATAATACTACTAAAGATCATAAATAATACTACTAAAGAGCATAAATAATACTACTAAAGAGCACAAATAATACTACTAAAGAGCATAAATAATACTACTAAAGAGCACAAATAATACTACTAAAGAGCATAAATAATACTACTAAAGATCACAAATAATACTACTAAAGAGCATAAATAATACTACTAAAGAGCATAAATAATACTACTAAAGAGCATAAATAATACTACTAAAGATCACAAATAATACTACTAAAGATCACAAATAATACTACTAAAGAGCATAAATAATACTACTAAAGACCACAAATAATACTACTAAAGATCACATATAATACTACTAAAGAGCATAAATAATACTACTAAAGATCATAAATAATACTACTAAAGAGCACAAATAATACTACTAAAGAGCACAAATAATACTACTAAAGATCACAAATAATACTAATAAAGAGCATAAATAATACTACTAAAGACCACAAATAATACTACTAAAGATCACAAATAATACTACTAAAGAGCATAAATAATACTACTAAAGATCATAAATAATACTACTAAAGAGCACAAATAATACTACTAAAGAGCACAAATAATACTACTAAAGATCACAAATAATACTACTAAAGATCATAAATAATACTACTAAAGAGCATAAATAATACTACTAAAGAGCACAAATAATACTACTAAAGATCACAAATAATACTACTAAAGATCACAAATAATACTACTAAAGAGCACAAATAATACTACTAAAGATCAAAAATAATACTACTAAAGAGCACAAATAATACTACTAAAGATCACAAATAATACTACTAAAGAGCATAAATAATACTACTAAAGAGCACAAATAATAATACTAAAGATCACAAATATTACTACTAAAGAGCATAAATAATACTACTAAGGCTGGGTTCACACGTGGCGGAATTTCACTTAAATTCCGCTGCGGACACTCCGCAGCGTTAAACCGCAGCGGAGCCGTTTCTGCATTGACTTCCACTTCTATTTAGAAGTGTTCGTTTAGACGATGCGTAACATTCCGCTGTGGAGCATAGGCTGCGGAGCGGAATTTGGTGTCCGCAGCATGCTCTGTCTGTTGCGGAGCAGTGGCGGACTCATGGCGGAATTTCTCCATTGACTTCAATGGAGATTCTAAGTTCCGCAATGAAGTCCGCAGCTGTCATGCACATGTTATGTGTGCTGCGGATGCGTCTTGCTTTTTTGCCATGACATTTCTTCATTCTGGCTGGACCTATGTATTTCTAGGTCTACAGCCAGACTGAGGAAGTCAATGGGGCTCCCGTAATGACGGGAGCGTTGCTAGGAGACGTCTGTAAATAGTCACTGTCCAGGGTGCTGAAAGAGTTACGCGATCGGCAGTAACTGTTTCTGCACCCGGGACAGTGACTACCAATCCCAATATACAGCAACCTGTAAAAAAATATAAGTTCATACTTACCGAGAACTCCCTGCTTCTGTCTCCAGTCCGGCCTCCCAGGATGACGTTTCAGTCTAAGTGACGGCTGCAGCCAATCACAGGCCAAGCACAGGCTGCAGCGGTCACATGGACTGGCGCGTCATCCAGGGAGGTCGGGCTGGATGCCGAAAGAGGGACGCGTCACCAAGACAACGGCCGTAAGTATGAAATTCGTTTACTTTCACTAGGGAAAGTGCTGTCCCTTCTCTCTATCCTGCACTGATAGGGAGAAGGGAAGCACTTTTCCCGCAGTCCGCAGCAGCTAGTCCGCATCAATTTACTGCACATTTTGTGCAGATCCGCAGCAGAATCTGCAACGCAGATTCTGTGCGGCATTGATGCGGACAGTTGCGGAGGAATTCCGCCATGTGTGGTCATGCCCTAAAGATCATAAATAATACTACTAAAGAGCATAAATAATACTACTAAAGAGCATAAATAATACTACTAAAGAGCATAAATAATACTACAGAGCATAAATAATATTACTACAGAGCACAAATAATACTACTAAAGAGCATAAATAATACTACTAAAGACCACAAATAATACTACTAAAGATCATAAATAATACTACTAAAGATCACAAATAATACTACTAAAGAGCATAAATAATACTACTAAAGAGCACAAATAATACTACTAAAGATCACAAATAATACTACTAAAGAGCACAAATAATACTACTAAAGAGCACAAATAATACTACTAAAGATCACAAATAATACTACTAAAGAGCATAAATAATACTACTAAAGAGCACAAATAATACTACTAAAGAGCACAAATAATACTACTAAAGACCACAAATAATACTACTAAAGAGCACAAATAATACTACTAAAGATCACAAATAATACTACTAAAGAGCACAAATAATACTACTAAAGAGCACAAATAATACTACTAAAGAGCACAAATAATACTACTAAAGAGCATAAATAATACTACTAAAGAGCACAAATAATACTACTAAAGATCATAAATAATACTACTAAAGATCATAAATAATACTACTAAAGATCACAAATAATACTACTAAAGAGCATAAATAATACTACTAAAGAGCATAAATAATACTACTAAAGAGCACAAATAATACTACTAAAGAGCACAAATAATACTACTAAATACCACAAATAATACTACTAAAGAGCACAAATAATACTACTAAAGAGCATAAATAATACTACTAAAGAGCACAAATAATACTACTAAAGAGCACAAATAATACTACTAAAGACCACAAATAATACTACTAAAGAGCACAAATAATACTACTAAAGATCACAAATAATACTACTAAAGATCACAAATAATACTACTAAAGATCACAAATAATACTACTAAAGAGCATAAATAATACTACTAAAGAGCATAAATAATACTACTAAAGAGCACAAATAATACTAATAAAGAGCATAAATAATACTACTAAAGAGCACAAATAATACTACTAAAGAGCACAAATAATACTACTAAAGAGCATAAATAATACTACTAAAGAGCACAAATAATACTACTAAAGAGCACAAATAATACTACTAAAGATCACAAATAATACTACTAAAGATCACAAATAATACTACTAAAGAGCATAAATAATACTACTAAAGCGCATAAATAATACTACTAAAGAGCATAAATAATACTACTAAAGATCATAAATAATACTACTAAAGATCACAAATAATACTACTAAAGATCACAAATAATACTACTAAAGAGCATAAATAATACTACTAAAGAGCACAAATAATACTACTAAAGAGCATAAATAATACTACTAAAGAGCACAAATAATACTACTAAAGAGCACAAATAATACTACTAAAGAGCACAAATAATACTACTAAAGAGCATAAATAATACTACTAAAGAGCACAAATAATACTACTAAAGATCATAAATAATACTACTAAAGATCATAAATAATACTACTAAAGAGCATAAATAATACTACTAAAGAGCACAAATAATACTACTAAAGAGCACAAATAATACTACTAAAGAGCACAAATAATACTACTAAAGAGCACAAATAATACTTCTAAAGATCACAAATAATACTACTAAAGATCACAAATAATACTACTAAAGAGCATAAATAATACTACTAAAGAGCATAAATAATACTACTAAAGAGCACAAATAAGGGCATGACCACACATGGCGGAATTCCTCCGCAACTGTCCGCATCGATGCCGCACAGAATCTGCGTTGCAGATTCTGCAGCGGATCTGCACAAAATGTGCAGTACATTGATGCGGACTAGCTGCTGCAGACTGCGGGAAAAGTGCTTCCCTTCTCCCTATCAGTGCAGGATAGAGAGAAGGGACAGCACTTTCCCTAGTGAAAGTAAACGATTTTCATACTTACCGGCCGTTGTCTTGGTGACGCGTCCCTCTTTCGGCATCCAGCCCGACCTCCCTGGATGACGCGCCAGTCCATGTGACCGCTGCAGCCTGTGC
The DNA here is from genome assembly GCF_050947455.1 of Rhinoderma darwinii. Classification (NCBI taxonomy): domain Eukaryota; kingdom Metazoa; phylum Chordata; class Amphibia; order Anura; family Rhinodermatidae; genus Rhinoderma; species Rhinoderma darwinii. Next base: position 558,261 of record NW_027461743.1, read on the forward strand.
TTGGCCTGTGATTGGCTGCAGCCGTCACTTACACTGAAACGTCATCCTGGGAGGCCGGACTGGAGACAGACGAAGGGAGTTCTCGGTAAGTATGAACTTATATGTTTTTTTACAGATACATGTATATTGGGATCGGTAGTCACTGTCCCGGGTGCAGAAACAGTTACTGCCGATCGCTTAACTCTTTCAGCACCCTGGACAGTGACTATTTACAGACGTCTCCTAGCAACGCTCCCGTCATTACGGGAGCCCCATTGACTTCCTCAGTCTGGCTGTAGACCTAGAAATACCTAGGTCCAGCCAGAATGAAGAAATGTCAAGTTAAAAAAGCAAGACGCATCCGCAGCACACATGACATGTGCATGACAGCTGCGGACTTCATTGCGGAACTTAGAATCTCCATTGAAGTCAATGGAGAAATTCCGCCATGAGTCCGCCACTGCTCCGCAACAGACAGAGCATGCTGCGGACACCAAATTCCGCTCCGCAGCCTATGCTCCGCAGCGGAATTGTACGCATCGTGTAAACGAACACTGCTAAATTAAAGTGAAAGTCAATGGAGAAACGGCTCCGCTGCGGATTAACGCTGCGGAGTGTCCGCAGCGGAATTTAAGTGGAATTCCGCCATGTGTGAACCCGCCCTAATACTACTAAAGAGCATAAATAATACTACTAAAGAGCATAAATAATACTACTAAAGAGCACAAATAATACTACTAAAGAGCACAAATAATACTACTAAAGAGCACAAATAATACTACTAAAGAGCATAAATAATACTACTAAAGAGCACAAATAATACTACTAAAGATCATAAATAATACTACTAAAGATCATAAATAATACTACTAAAGAGCATAAATAATACTACTAAAGAGCACAAATAATACTACTAAAGAGCACAAATAATACTACTAAAGAGCACAAATAATACTACTAAAGAGCACAAATAATACTTCTAAAGATCACAAATAATACTACTAAAGATCACAAATAATACTACTAAAGATCACAAATAATACTACTAAAGAGCATAAATAATACTACTAAAGAGCATAAATAATACTACTAAAGAGCACAAATAATACTACTAAAGAGCATAAATAATACTACTAAAGAGCATAAATAATACTACTAAAGAGCACAAATAATACTACTAAAGAGCACAAATAATACTACTAAAGAGCACAAATAATACTACTAAAGAGCATAAATAATACTACTAAAGAGCACAAATAATACTACTAAAGATCATAAATAATACTACTAAAGATCATAAATAATACTACTAAAGAGCATAAATAATACTACTAAAGAGCACAAATAATACTACTAAAGAGCACAAATAATACTACTAAAGAGCACAAATAATACTACTAAAGATCATAAATAATACTACTAAAGAGCATAAATAATACTACTAAAGATCACAAATAATACTACTAAAGAGCATAAATAATACTACTAAAGAGCATAAATAATACTACTAAAGAGCATAAATAATACTACAGAGCACAAATAATACTACTAAAGAGCATAAATAATACTACTAAAGAGCATAAATAATACTACAGAGCACAAATAATACTACTAAAGATCACAAATAATACTACTAAAGACCACAAATAATACTACTAAAGATCATAAATAATACTACTAAAGATCACAAATAATACTACTAAAGAGCATAAATAATACTACTAAAGAGCACAAATAATACTACTAAAGATCACAAATAATACTACTAAAGAGCACAAATAATACTACTAAAGAGCACAAATAATACTACTAAAGATCACAAATAATACTACTAAAGAGCACAAATAATACTACTAAAGAGCACAAATAATACTACTAAAGAGCATAAATAATACTACTAAAGAGCACAAATAATACTACTAAAGATCATAAATAATACTACTAAAGATCATAAATAATACTACTAAAGAGCATAAATAATACTACTAAAGAGCACAAATAATACTACTAAAGACCACAAATAATACTACTAAAGAGCACAAATAATACTACTAAAGATCACAAATAATACTACTAAAGATCACAAATAATACTACTAAAGATCACAAATAATACTACTAAAGAGCATAAATAATACTACTAAAGATCACAAATAATACTACTAAAGAGCATAAATAATACTACTAAAGATCATAAATAATACTACTAAAGATCATAAATAATACTACTAAAGAGCATAAATAATACTACTAAAGACCACAAATAATACTACTAAAGAGCACAAATAATACTACTAAAGATCACAAATAATACTACTAAAGATCACAAATAATACTACTAAAGATCACAAATAATACTACTAAAGAGCATAAATAATACTACTAAAGATCACAAATAATACTACTAAAGAGCATAAATAATACTACTAAAGATCATAAATAATACTACTAAAGAGCATAAATACTACAACTGAAGACCACAAATAATACTACTAAAGATCACAAATAATACTACTAAAGAGCACAAATAATACTACTAAAGAGCACAAATAATACTACTAAAGACCACAAATAATACTACTAAAGAGCACAAATAATACTACTAAAGATCACAAATAATACTACTAAAGAGCACAAATAGTACTACTAAAGAGCATAAATAATACTACTAAAGAGCATAAATAATACTACTAAAGAGCACAAATAATACTACTAAAGAGCATAAATAATACTACTAAAGAGCACAAATAATACTACTAAAGAGCACAAATAATACTACTAAAGATCATAAATAATACTACTAAAGAGCATAAATAATACTACTAAAGATCACAAATAATACTACTAAAGAGCACAAATAATACTACTAAAGAGCATAAATAATACTACTAAAGATCATAAATAATACTACTAAAGATCACAAATAATACTACTAAAGATCACAAATAATACTACTAAAGACCACAAATAATACTACTAAAGAGCACAAATAATACTACTAAAGATCACAAATAATACTACTAAAGAGCACAAATAATACTACTAAAGACCACAAATAATACTACTAAAGAGCACAAATAATACTACTAAAGATCACAAATAATACTACTAAAGAGCACAAATAGTACTACTAAAGAGCATAAATAATACTACTAAAGAGCATAAATAATACTACTAAAGAGCACAAATAATACTACTAAAGAGCATAAATAATACTACTAAAGAGCACAAATAATACTACTAAAGAGCACAAATAATACTACTAAAGATCATAAATAATACTACTAAAGAGCATAAATAATACTACTAAAGATCACAAATAATACTACTAAAGAGCACAAATAATACTACTAAAGAGCATAAATAATACTACTAAAGATCATAAATAATACTACTAAAGATCACAAATAATACTACTAAAGATCACAAATAATACTACTAAAGACCACAAATAATACTACTAAAGAGCACAAATAATACTACTAAAGATCACAAATAATACTACTAAAGAACACAAATAGTACTACTAAAGAGCATAAATAATACTACTAAAGAGCACAAATAATACTACTAAAGAGCATAAATAATACTACTAAAGAGCATAAATAATACTACTAAAGATCATAAATAATACTACTAAAGAGCATAAATAATACTACTAAAGATCACAAATAATACTACTAAAGAGCATAAATAATACTACTAAAGAGCATAAATAATACTACTAAAGAGCACAAATAATACTACTAAAGAGCACAAATAATACTACTAAAGAGCACAAATAATACTACTAAAGAGCATAAATAATACTACTAAAGAGCACAAATAATACTAATAAAGAGCATAAATAATACTACTAAAGAGCACAAATAATACTACTAAAGAGCACAAATAATACTACTAAAGACCACAAATAATACTACTAAAGAGCACAAATAATACTACTAAAGATCACAAATAATACTACTAAAGATCACAAATAATACTACTAAAGAGCATAAATAATACTACTAAAGCGCATAAATAATACTACTAAAGAGCATAAATAATACTACTAAAGATCATAAATAATACTACTAAAGATCACAAATAATACTACTAAAGATCACAAATAATACTACTAAAGAGCATAAATAATACTACTAAAGAGCACAAATAATACTACTAAAGAGCATAAATAATACTACTAAAGAGCACAAATAATACTACTAAAGAGCACAAATAATACTACTAAAGAGCACAAATAATACTACTAAAGAGCATAAATAATACTACTAAAGAGCACAAATAATACTACTAAAGATCATAAATAATACTACTAAAGATCATAAATAATACTACTAAAGAGCATAAATAATACTACTAAAGAGCACAAATAATACTACTAAAGAGCACAAATAATACTACTAAAGAGCACAAATAATACTACTAAAGAGCACAAATAATACTTCTAAAGATCACAAATAATACTACTAAAGATCACAAATAATACTACTAAAGATCACAAATAATACTACTAAAGAGCATAAATAATACTACTAAAGAGCATAAATAATACTACTAAAGAGCACAAATAATACTACTAAAGAGCATAAATAATACTACTAAAGAGCATAAATAATACTACTAAAGAGCACAAATAATACTACTAAAGAGCACAAATAATACTACTAAAGAGCACAAATAATACTACTAAAGAGCATAAATAATACTACTAAAGAGCACAAATAATACTACTAAAGATCATAAATAATACTACTAAAGATCATAAATAATACTACTAAAGAGCATAAATAATACTACTAAAGAGCACAAATAATACTACTAAAGAGCACAAATAATACTACTAAAGAGCACAAATAATACTACTAAAGATCATAAATAATACTACTAAAGAGCATAAATAATACTACTAAAGATCACAAATAATACTACTAAAGAGCATAAATAATACTACTAAAGAGCATAAATAATACTACTAAAGAGCATAAATAATACTACAGAGCACAAATAATACTACTAAAGAGCATAAATAATACTACTAAAGAGCATAAATAATACTACAGAGCACAAATAATACTACTAAAGATCACAAATAATACTACTAAAGACCACAAATAATACTACTAAAGATCATAAATAATACTACTAAAGATCACAAATAATACTACTAAAGAGCATAAATAATACTACTAAAGAGCACAAATAATACTACTAAAGATCACAAATAATACTACTAAAGAGCACAAATAATACTACTAAAGAGCACAAATAATACTACTAAAGATCACAAATAATACTACTAAAGAGCACAAATAATACTACTAAAGAGCACAAATAATACTACTAAAGAGCATAAATAATACTACTAAAGAGCACAAATAATACTACTAAAGATCATAAATAATACTACTAAAGATCATAAATAATACTACTAAAGAGCATAAATAATACTACTAAAGAGCACAAATAATACTACTAAAGACCACAAATAATACTACTAAAGAGCACAAATAATACTACTAAAGATCACAAATAATACTACTAAAGATCACAAATAATACTACTAAAGATCACAAATAATACTACTAAAGAGCATAAATAATACTACTAAAGATCACAAATAATACTACTAAAGAGCATAAATAATACTACTAAAGATCATAAATAATACTACTAAAGATCATAAATAATACTACTAAAGAGCATAAATAATACTACTAAAGACCACAAATAATACTACTAAAGAGCACAAATAATACTACTAAAGATCACAAATAATACTACTAAAGATCACAAATAATACTACTAAAGATCACAAATAATACTACTAAAGAGCATAAATAATACTACTAAAGATCACAAATAATACTACTAAAGAGCATAAATAATACTACTAAAGATCATAAATAATACTACTAAAGAGCATAAATACTACAACTGAAGACCACAAATAATACTACTAAAGATCACAAATAATACTACTAAAGAGCACAAATAATACTACTAAAGAGCACAAATAATACTACTAAAGACCACAAATAATACTACTAAAGAGCACAAATAATACTACTAAAGATCACAAATAATACTACTAAAGAGCACAAATAGTACTACTAAAGAGCATAAATAATACTACTAAAGAGCATAAATAATACTACTAAAGAGCACAAATAATACTACTAAAGAGCATAAATAATACTACTAAAGAGCACAAATAATACTACTAAAGAGCACAAATAATACTACTAAAGATCATAAATAATACTACTAAAGAGCATAAATAATACTACTAAAGATCACAAATAATACTACTAAAGAGCACAAATAATACTACTAAAGAGCATAAATAATACTACTAAAGATCATAAATAATACTACTAAAGATCACAAATAATACTACTAAAGATCACAAATAATACTACTAAAGACCACAAATAATACTACTAAAGAGCACAAATAATACTACTAAAGATCACAAATAATACTACTAAAGAGCACAAATAATACTACTAAAGACCACAAATAATACTACTAAAGAGCACAAATAATACTACTAAAGATCACAAATAATACTACTAAAGAGCACAAATAGTACTACTAAAGAGCATAAATAATACTACTAAAGAGCATAAATAATACTACTAAAGAGCACAAATAATACTACTAAAGAGCATAAATAATACTACTAAAGAGCACAAATAATACTACTAAAGAGCACAAATAATACTACTAAAGATCATAAATAATACTACTAAAGAGCATAAATAATACTACTAAAGATCACAAATAATACTACTAAAGAGCACAAATAATACTACTAAAGAGCATAAATAATACTACTAAAGATCATAAATAATACTACTAAAGATCACAAATAATACTACTAAAGATCACAAATAATACTACTAAAGACCACAAATAATACTACTAAAGAGCACAAATAATACTACTAAAGATCACAAATAATACTACTAAAGAACACAAATAGTACTACTAAAGAGCATAAATAATACTACTAAAGAGCACAAATAATACTACTAAAGAGCATAAATAATACTACTAAAGAGCATAAATAATACTACTAAAGATCATAAATAATACTACTAAAGAGCATAAATAATACTACTAAAGATCACAAATAATACTACTAAAGAGCATAAATAATACTACTAAAGAGCATAAATAATACTACTAAAGAGCACAAATAATACTACTAAAGAGCACAAATAATACTACTAAAGAGCACAAATAGTACTACTATACAACATCCAGTACATAAGTAACCCCTTCATCTAATGTCCAAATTATATTGCCATATAGTACATAAGTAATGCCGCCATATTATGTTCAACTTATACTGCCATATAGTACATAAATAGTACTGCAATATAATGCCCAAATTCTACTGCTATATAGTACTTAAATAATACCACAATATAATGTCCAAATTACACCGCCATATAGTACATAAATAATACCACAATTTAATGCCCAAATTATACTGCCATATAGGATGTAAGTAATACCGCCATATAGTACATAACTAATACTGCAACATAATGCCAAAAATATAATGCTATATAGTAGATAAGTTATACCACCATATAATACCCAAATTATACCATCATATAGTACATATATAATACCAAAACATAATGCCCAAATTATAAACCCATATAGTACATAAATAATACTGCCATATAATGCCCAAATTTTACCGCCATTTAGTGCATAAATAATACCGCCATATAATGCCCAAATTATACGGCCATATAGTATGTAAGTAATACCGCCATATAGTACATAAATAATACTGCCATATAATGCCCAAATTTTACCGCCATTTAGTGCATAAATAATACCGCCATATAATGCCCAAATTATACGGCCATATAGTATGTAAGTAATACCGCCATATAACTGAATTGAATGACTCCAAGTTGGTGCCTTCTCTTTCTCCAGGGTGTAGAGCGGGCAATTTATCGATCTCCGGGTCCAGTGAACATAATAACACATTATAATAATAATAAGCGCATTGATGGGGTCTACATAGGGTCCTCCCATGCTGTAGTTTAGGTTTTATAGAAAATTCCAGAATTAGTATTAAATCAATGTAACACCTGGAATCATTTCAGTAAAGCCATTTGCATTATGGGTAGAAACAGCACATAGAGCGATGAGGACAGCGCTAATCTCAATGTCCGGAGGATTGTAGACTTAATGTCCTCTCACCGTCCCGGATAATTCTACTTAAACCTGAGGTGATTGCTTCATGAAACTTTTATATTCCGATGTCACTGGAGAATTTACATAAAGAATTTTACCCTTCTATAAAGTCAACAGTGAGACGACCCTGAAGGACAAGAGACTGCGTCAGAGGAGAAGCGAAGACTTCATAGAGCGTCCCAAAACCAACACAATACCCTATAGGGGACATAAACCCCAAGAAGACAACACAACGGATCTACAGGCAGCCGAGTCATCATCATCCCGGAGGTCAGTGGTATATACAGCGTCCATTATCTGGTGGTCAGTGGTATATACAGCGTCCATTATCTGGTGGTCAGTGGTATATACAGCGTCCATTATCTGGTGGTCAGTGGTATATACAGCGTCCATTATCTGGTGGTCAGTGGTATATACAGCGTCCATTATCTGGTGGTCAGTGGTATATACAGCGTCCATTATCTGGTGGTCAGTGGTATATACAGCGTCCATTATCTGGTGGTCAGTGGTATATACAGCGTCCATTATCTGGTGGTCAGTGGTGTATACAGTGTCCATTATCTGGAGGTCAGTGGTATATACAGTGTTATTATCTGGTGGTCAGTGGTATATACAGTGTTATTATCTGGAGGTCAGTGGTATATACAGTGTTATTATCTGGTGATCAGTGGTGTATACAGTGTTATTATCTGGTGATCAGTGGTATATACATCGTCCATTATCTGGTGGTCAGTGGTATATACAGTGTTATTATCTGGTGGTCAGTGGTGTATACAGTGTTATTATCTGGTGATCAGTGGTATATACAGTGTTATTATCTGGTGATCAGTGGTATATACAGTGTTATTATCTGGTGATCAGTGGTATATACAGTGTTATTATCTGGTGATCAGTGGTGTATACAGTGTTATTATCTGGTGATCAGTGGTGTATACAGTGTTATTATCTGGTGATCAGTGGTGTATACAGTGTTATTATCTGGTGGTCAGTGGTATATACAGTGTTATTATCTGGTGATCAGTGGTGTATACAGTGTTATTATCTGGTGGTCAGTGGTATATACAGTGTTATTATCTGGTGGTCAGTGGTATATACAGTGTTATTATCTGGTGATCAGTGTTATATACAGTGTTATTATCTGGTGGTCAGTGGTATATACAGTGTTATTATCTGGTGATCAGTGGTGTATACAGTGTTATTATCTGGTGATCAGTGGTATATACAGTGTTATTATCTGGTGATCAGTGGTATATACAGTGTTATTATCTGGTGATCAGTGGTATATACAGTGTTATTATCTGGTGGTCAGTGGTGTATACAGTGTTATTATCTGGTGATCAGTGGTGTATACAGTGTTATTATCTGGTGGTCAGTGGTATATACAGTGTTATTATCTGGTGATCAGTGGTATATACAGTGTTATTATCTGGTGATCAGTGGTATATACAGTGTTATTATCTGGTGATCAGTGGTGTATACAGTGTTATTATCTGGTGGTCAGTGGTATATACAGTGTTATTATCTGGTGGTCAGTGGTATATACAGTGTTATTATCTGGTGATCAGTGGTATATACAGCGTTATTATCTGGTGATCAGTGGTATATACAGTGTTATTATCTGGTGATCAGTGGTATATACAGTGTTATTATCTGGTGATCAGTGGTGTATACAGTGTTATTATCTGGTGATCAGTGGTATATACAGTGTTATTATCTGGTGATCAGTGGTGTATACAGTGTTATTATCTGGTGATCAGTGGTATATACAGTGTTATTATCTGGTGATCAGTGGTATATACAGTGTTATTATCTGGTGATCAGTGGTGTATACAGTGTTATTATCTGGTGGTCAGTGGTATATACAGTGTTATTATCTGGTGATCAGTGGTGTATACAGTGTTATTATCTGGTGATCAGTGGTATACAGTGTTATTATCTGGTGGTCAGTGGTGTATACAGTGTTATTATCTGGTGATCAGTGGTATATACAGTGTTATTATCTGGTGGTCAGTGGTATATACAGTGTTATTATCTGGTGATCAGTGGTATATACAGTGTTATTATCTGGTGATCAGTGGTGTATACAGTGTTATTATCTGGTGGTCAGTGGTGTATACAGTGTTATTATCTGGTGATCAGTGGTATATACAGTGTTATTATCTGGTGGTCAGTGGTATATACAGTGTTATTATCTGGTGGTCAGTGGTGTATACAGTGTTATTATCTGGTGATCAGTGGTATATACAGTGTTATTATCTGGTGGTCAGTGGTGTATACAGTGTTATTATCTGGTGATCAGTGGTATATACAGTGTTATTATCTGGTGATCAGTGGTATATACAGTGTTATTATCTGGTGATCAGTGGTATATACAGTGTTATTATCTGGTGATCAGTGGTATATACAGTGTTATTATCTGGTGATCAGTGGTATATACAGTGTTATTATCTGGTGATCAGTGGTGTATACAGTGTTATTATCTGGTGATCAGTGGTATATACAGTGTTATTATCTGGTGATCAGTGGTGTATACAGTGTTATTATCTGGTGATCAGTGGTGTATACAGTGTTATTATCTGGTGATCAGTGGTGTATACAGTGTTATTATCTGGTGGTCAGTGGTGTATACAGTGTTATTATCTGGTGGTCAGTGGTGTATACAGTGTTATTATCTGGTGATCAGTGGTATATACAGCGTCTATTATCTGGTGATCAGTGGTGTATACAGTGTTATTATCTGGTGATCAGTGGTGTATACAGTGTTATTATCTGGTGGTCAGTGGTATATACAGTGTTATTATCTGGTGATCAGTGGTATATACAGTGTTATTATCTGGTGATCAGTGGTATATACAGTGTTATTATCTGGTGATCAGTGGTGTATACAGTGTTATTATCTGGTGGTCAGTGGTATATACAGTGTTATTATCTGGTGATCAGTGGTGTATACAGTGTTATTATCTGGTGGTCAGTGGTGTATACAGTGTTATTATCTGGTGATCAGTGGTGTATACAGTGTTATTATCTGGTGGTCAGTGGTATATACAGTGTTATTATCTGGTGATCAGTGGTATATACAGTGTTATTATCTGGTGATCAGTGGTATATACAGTGTTATTATCTGGTGGTCAGTGGTATATACAGTGTTATTATCTGGTGGTCAGTGGTATATACAGTGTTATTATCTGGTGGTCAGTGGTGTATACAGTGTTATTATCTGGTGGTCAGTGGTATATACAGTGTTATTATCTGGTGATCAGTGGTATATACAGTGTTATTATCTGGTGATCAGTGGTATATACAGTGTTATTATCTGGTGATCAGTGGTATATACAGTGTTATTATCTGGTGATCAGTGGTGTATACAGTGTTATTATCTGGTGGTCAGTGGTATATACAGTGTTATTATCTGGTGATCAGTGGTATATACAGTGTTATTATCTGGTGATCAGTGGTATATACAGTGTTATTATCTGGTGATCAGTGGTGTATACAGTGTTATTATCTGGTGATCAGTGGTGTATACAGTGTTATTATCTGGTGATCAGTGGTATATACAGTGTTATTATCTGGTGGTCAGTGGTGTATACAGTGTTATTATCTGGTGGTCAGTGGTGTATACAGTGTTATTATCTGGTGATCAGTGGTGTATACAGTGTTATTATCTGGTGATCAGTGGTATATACAGTGTTATTATCTGGTGGTCAGTGGTATATACAGTGTTATTATCTGGTGGTCAGTGGTATATACAGTGTTATTATCTGGTGATCAGTGGTATATACAGTGTTATTATCTGGTGATCAGTGGTATATACAGTGTTATTATCTGGTGGTCAGTGGTGTATACAGTGTTATTATCTGGTGATCAGTGGTGTATACAGTGTTATTATCTGGTGATCAGTGGTGTATACAGTGTTATTATCTGGTGATCAGTGGTATATACAGTGTTATTATCTGGTGGTCAGTGGTATATACAGTGTTATTATCTGGTGATCAGTGGTGTATACAGTGTTATTATCTGGTGATCAGTGGTATATACAGTGTTATTATCTGGTGATCAGTGGTGTATACAGTGTTATTATCTGGTGATCAGTGGTGTATACAGTGTTATTATCTGGTGGTCAGTGGTATATACAGTGTTATTATCTGGTGGTCAGTGGTGTATACAGTGTTATTATCTGGTGATCAGTGGTGTATACAGTGTTATTATCTGGTGATCAGTGGTGTATACAGTGTTATTATCTGGTGATCAGTGGTATATACAGTGTTATTATCTGGTGATCAGTGGTATATACAGTGTTATTATCTGGTGGTCAGTGGTGTATACAGTGTTATTATCTGGTGATCAGTGGTATATACAGTGTTATTATCTGGTGGTCAGTGGTATATACAGTGTTATTATCTGGTGATCAGTGGTGTATACAGTGTTATTATCTGGTGATCAGTGGTGTATACAGTGTTATTATCTGGTGATCAGTGGTGTATACAGTGTTATTATCTGGTGGTCAGTGGTGTATACAGTGTTATTATCTGGTGATCAGTGGTGTATACAGTGTTATTATCTGGTGGTCAGTGGTATATACAGTGTTATTATCTGGTGGTCAGTGGTGTATACAGTGTTATTATCTGGTGGTCAGTGGTATATACAGTGTTATTATCTGGTGATCAGTGGTGTATACAGTGTTATTATCTGGTGGTCAGTGGTATATACAGTGTTATTATCTGGTGGTCAGTGGTGTATACAGTGTTATTATCTGGTGGTCAGTGGTATATACAGTGTTATTATCTGGTGATCAGTGGTATATACAGTGTTATTATCTGGTGATCAGTGGTATATACAGTGTTATTATCTGGTGATCAGTGGTGTATACAGTGTTATTATCTGGTGATCAGTGGTGTATACAGTGTTATTATCTGGTGATCAGTGGTATATACAGTGTTATTATCTGGTGATCAGTGGTATATACAGTGTTATTATCTGGTGGTCAGTGGTGTATACAGTGTTATTATCTGGTGATCAGTGGTATATACAGTGTTATTATCTGGTGGTCAGTGGTATATACAGTGTTATTATCTGGTGATCAGTGGTGTATACAGTGTTATTATCTGGTGATCAGTGGTGTATACAGTGTTATTATCTGGTGATCAGTGGTGTATACAGTGTTATTATCTGGTGGTCAGTGGTGTATACAGTGTTATTATCTGGTGATCAGTGGTGTATACAGTGTTATTATCTGGTGGTCAGTGGTATATACAGTGTTATTATCTGGTGGTCAGTGGTGTATACAGTGTTATTATCTGGTGGTCAGTGGTATATACAGTGTTATTATCTGGTGATCAGTGGTGTATACAGTGTTATTATCTGGTGGTCAGTGGTATATACAGTGTTATTATCTGGTGGTCAGTGGTGTATACAGTGTTATTATCTGGTGGTCAGTGGTATATACAGTGTTATTATCTGGTGATCAGTGGTATATACAGTGTTATTATCTGGTGATCAGTGGTGTATACAGTGTTATTATCTGGTGATCAGTGGTGTATACAGTGTTATTATCTGGTGGTCAGTGGTATATACAGTGTTATTATCTGGTGGTCAGTGGTATATACAGTGTTATTATCTGGTGGTCAGTGGTGTATACAGTGTTATTATCTGGTGATCAGTGGTATATACAGTGTTATTATCTGGTGATCAGTGGTGTATACAGTGTTATTATCTGGTGGTCAGTGGTGTATACAGTGTTATTATCTGGTGGTCAGTGGTGTATACAGTGTTATTATCTGGTGGTCAGTGGTATATACAGTGTTATTATCTGGTGATCAGTGGTGTATACAGTGTTATTATCTGGTGGTCAGTGGTGTATACAGTGTTATTATCTGGTGATCAGTGGTGTATACAGTGTTATTATCTGGTGATCAGTGGTATATACAGTGTTATTATCTGGTGATCAGTGGTGTATACAGTGTTATTATCTGGTGGTCAGTGGTGTATACAGTGTTATTATCTGGTGATCAGTGGTGTATACAGTGTTATTATCTGGTGATCAGTGGTATATACAGTGTTATTATCTGGTGATCAGTGGTGTATACAGTGTTATTATCTGGTGATCAGTGGTATATACAGTGTTATTATCTGGTGATCAGTGGTGTATACAGTGTTATTATCTGGTGGTCAGTGGTGTATACAGTGTTATTATCTGGTGGTCAGTGGTATATACAGTGTTATTATCTGGTGATCAGTGGTGTATACAGTGTTATTATCTGGTGATCAGTGGTATATACAGTGTTATTATCTGGTGATCAGTGGTGTATACAGTGTTATTATCTGGTGGTCAGTGGTATATACAGTGTTATTATCTGGTGGTCAGTGGTATATACAGTGTTATTATCTGGTGATCAGTGGTATATACAGTGTTATTATCTGGTGATCAGTGGTGTATACAGTGTTATTATCTGGTGATCAGTGGTGTATACAGTGTTATTATCTGGTGATCAGTGGTATATACAGTGTTATTATCTGGTGGTCAGTGGTGTATACAGTGTTATTATCTGGTGATCAGTGGTATATACAGTGTTATTATCTGGTGGTCAGTGGTATATACAGTGTTATTATCTGGTGATCAGTGGTGTATACAGTGTTATTATCTGGTGATCAGTGGTATATACAGTGTTATTATCTGGTGATCAGTGGTGTATACAGTGTTATTATCTGGTGATCAGTGGTATATACAGTGTTATTATCTGGTGATCAGTGGTGTATACAGTGTTATTATCTGGTGGTCAGTGGTGTATACAGTGTTATTATCTGGTGATCAGTGGTATATACAGTGTTATTATCTGGTGGTCAGTGGTGTATACAGTGTTATTATCTGGTGATCAGTGGTATATACAGTGTTATTATCTGGTGGTCAGTGGTGTATACAGTGTTATTATCTGGTGATCAGTGGTATATACAGTGTTATTATCTGGTGGTCAGTGGTGTATACAGTGTTATTATCTGGTGATCAGTGGTGTATACAGTGTTATTATCTGGTGATCAGTGGTGTATACAGTGTTATTATCTGGTGGTCAGTGGTGTATACAGTGTTATTATCTGGTGATCAGTGGTGTATACAGTGTTATTATCTGGTGGTCAGTGGTGTATACAGTGTTATTATCTGGTGATCAGTGGTATATACAGTGTTATTATCTGGTGGTCAGTGGTGTATACAGTGTTATTATCTGGTGGTCAGTGGTATATACAGTGTTATTATCTGCTGGTCAGTGGTATATACTGCGTCCATTATCTGGTGGTCAGTGGTATATACAGTGTTATTAACTGGTGGTCAGTGGTATATACAGCGTCCATTATCTGGTGGTCAGTGGTATATACAGTGTTATTATCTGGTGGTCAGTGGTATATACAGCGTCCATTATCTGGTGGTCAGTGGTATATACAGTGTTATTATCTGGTGGTCAGTGGTGTATACAGTGTTATTATCTGGTGATCAGTGGTATATACAGCGTCCATTATCTGGTGGTCAGTGGTATATACAGTGTTATTATCTGGTGGTCAGTGGTATATACAGTGTTATTATCTGGTGGTCAGTGGTATATACAGCGTCCATTATCTGGTGATCAGTGGTAAATACAGTGTTATTATCTGGTGGTCAGTGGTGTATACAGTGTTATTATCTGGTGGTCAGTGGTATATACAGTGTTATTATCTGGTGGTCAGTGGTATATACAGTGTTATTATCTGGTGGTCAGTGGTGTATACAGTGTTATTATCTGGTGGTCAGTGGTATATACAGTGTTATTATCTGGTGGTCAGTGGTGTATACAGTGTTATTATCTGGTGGTCAGTGGTGTATACAGTGTTATTATCTGGTGGTTAGTGGTGTATACAGTGTCCATTATCTGGTGATCAGTGGTAAATACAGTGTTATTATCTGGTGGTCAGTGGTGTATACAGTGTTATTATCTGGTGGTCAGTGGTATATACAGTGTTATTATCTGGTGGTCAGTGGTATATACAGTGTTATTATCTGGTGGTCAGTGGTGTATACAGTGTTATTATCTGGTGGTCAGTGGTATATACAGTGTTATTATCTGGTGATCAGTGGTGTATACAGTGTTATTATCTGGTGGTCAGTGGTATATACAGTGTTATTATCTGGTGGTCAGTGGTGTATACAGTGTTATTATCTGGTGATCAGTGGTGTATACAGTGTTATCTGGTGATCAGTGGTGTATACAGTGTTATTATCTGGTGATCAGTGGTGTATACAGTGTTATTATCTGGTGGTCAGTGGTATATACAGTGTTATTATCTGGTGATCAGTGGTATATACAGTGTTATTATCTGGTGGTCAGTGGTGTATACAGTGTTATTATCTGGTGATCAGTGGTGTATACAGTGTTATTATCTGGTGATCAGTGGTATATACAGTGTTATTATCTGGTGATCAGTGGTATATACAGTGTTATTATCTGGTGATCAGTGGTGTATACAGTGTTATTATCTGGTGATCAGTGGTATATACAGTGTTATTATCTGGTGGTCAGTGGTATATACAGTGTTATTATCTGGTGGTCAGTGGTATATACAGTGTTATTATCTGGTGATCAGTGGTGTATACAGTGTTATTATCTGGTGATCAGTGGTGTATACAGTGTTATTATCTGGTGATCAGTGGTGTATACAGTGTTATTATCTGGTGATCAGTGGTATATACAGTGTTATTATCTGGTGGTCAGTGGTATATACAGTGTTATTATCTGGTGATCAGTGGTATATACAGTGTTATTATCTGGTGATCAGTGGTGTATACAGTGTTATTATCTGGTGATCAGTGGTATATACAGTGTTATTATCTGGTGATCAGTGGTATATACAGTGTTATTATCTGGTGATCAGTGGTATATACAGTGTTATTATCTGGTGGTCAGTGGTATATACAGTGTTATTATCTGGTGGTCAGTGGTATATACAGTGTTATTATCTGGTGGTCAGTGGTATATACAGTGTCCATTATCTGGTGGTCAGTGGTGTATACAGCGTCCATATCTGGTGGTCAGTGGTATATACAGAGTCCATTATCTGGTGGTCAGTGGTATATACAGCGTCCATTATCTGGTGGTCAGTGGTATATACAGCATCCATTATCTGGTGGTCAGTGGTATATACAGTGTTATTATCTGGTGATCAGTGGTATATACAGTGTCCATTATCTGGTGATCAGTATTATATACAGTGTTATTATCTGGTGGTCAGTGGTATATACAGCGTTCATTTTCTGGTGGTCAGTGGTATATACTGTGTCCATTATCTGGTGATCAGTGGTATATACAGAGTCCATTATCTGGTGGTCAGTGGTATATACAGCGTCCATTATCTGGTGGTCAGTGGTGTATACAATGTTATTATCTGGTGGTCAGTGGTATATACAGTGTTATTATCTGGTGATCAGTGGTATATACAGTGTCCATTATCTGGTGATCAGTATTATATACAGTGTTATTATCTGGTGGTCAGTGGTATATACAGTGTTATTATCTGGTGATCAGTGGTGTATACAGTGTTATTATCTGGTGATCAGTGGTATATACAGCGTCCATTATCTGGTGGTCAGTGGTATATACAGCGTCCATTATCTGGTGGTCAGTGGTGTATACAGCGTCCATTATCTGGTGATCAGTGGTATATACAGCGTCCATTATCTGGTGGTCAGTGGTATATACAGCGTCCATTATCTGGTGATCAGTGGTATATACAGCGTCCATTATCTGGTGATCAGTGGTATATACAACGTCCATTATCTGGTGGTCAGTGGTATATACAGTGTTATTATCTGGTGGTCAGTGGTATATACAGTGTTATTATCTGGTGATCAGTGGTGTATACAGTGTTATTATCTGGTGATCAGTGGTGTATACAGTGTTATTATCTGGTGATCAGTGGTATATACAGTGTTATTATCTGGTGGTCAGTGGTGTATACAGTGTTATTATCTGGTGGTCAGTGGTATATACAGCGTCCATTATCTGGTGGTCAGTGGTATATACAGTGTTATTATCTGGTGGTCAGTGGTATACACAGCGTCCATTATCTGGTGGTCAGTGGTATATACAGCGTCCATTATCTGGTGGTCAGTGGTATATACAGCGTCCATTATCTGGTGGTCAGTGGTATATACAGCGTCCATTATCTGGTGGTCAGTGGTATATACAGCGTCCATTATCTGGTGGTCAGTGGTATATACAGTGTCCATTATCTGGTGATCAGTGGTATATACAGCGTCCATTATCTGGTGGTCAGTGGTATATACAGCATCCATTATCTGGTGGACAGTGGTATATACAGCGTCCATTATCTGGTGGTCAGTGGTGGATACAGCATCCATTATCTTGTGGTCAGTGGTATATACAGCATCCATTATCTGGTGGTCAGTGGTATATACAGCGACCATTATCTGGTGGTCAGTGGTATATACAGCGTCCATTATCTGGTGGTCAGTGGTATATACAGTGTCCATTATCTGGTGGTCAGTGGTATATACAGTGTCTATTATCTGGTGATCAGTGGTATATACAGCGTCCATTATCTGGTGGTCAGTGGTATATACAGCATCCATTATCTGGTGGTCAGTGGTATATACAGCGTCCATTATCTGGTGGTCAGTGGTGTATACAGCGTCCATTATCTGGTGGTCAGTGGTGTATACAGCATCCATTATCTTGTGGTCAGTGGTGTATACAGCATCCATTATCTTGTGGTCAGTGGTATATACAGCATCCATTATTTGGTGGTCAGTGGTATATACAGTGTCCATTATCTGCTGGTCAGTGGTATATACTGCGTCGATTATCTGGTGGTCAGTGGTATATACAGCGTCTATTATCTGGTGGTCAGTGGTATATACAGCGTCCATTATCTGGTGGTCAGTGGTATATACAGCGTCCATTATCTGGTGGTCAGTGGTATATACAGCGTCTATTATCTGGTGGTCAGTGGTATATACAGCGTCCATTATCTGGTGGTCAGTGGTATATACAGCGTCCATTATCTGGTGGTCAGTGGTATATACAGCGTCCATTATCTGGTGGTCAGTGGTATATACAGCGTCCATTATCTGGTGATCAGTGGTATATACAGCATCCATTATCTGGTGGTCAGTGGTATATACAGCGTCCATTATCTGGTGGTCAGTGGTATATACAGCGTCCATTATCTGGTGGTCAGTGGTATATACAGCATCCATTATCTGGTGGTCAGTGGTATATACAGTGTTATTATCTGGTGATCAGTGGTATATACAGTGTTATTATCTGGTGATCAGTGGTATATACAGTGTTATTATCTGGTGGTCAGTGGTATATACAGCGTCCATTATCTGGTGGTCAGTGGTATATACAGCGTCCATTATCTGGTGGTCAGTGGTATATACAGCGTCCATTATCTGGTGGTCAGTGGTATATACAGTGTCCATTATCTGGTGATCAGTGGTATATACAGCGTCCATTATCTGGTGGTCAGTGGTATATACAGCATCCATTATCTGGTGGACAGTGGTATATACAGCGTCCATTATCTGGTGGTCAGTGGTGGATACAGCATCCATTATCTTGTGGTCAGTGGTATATACAGCATCCATTATCTGGTGGTCAGTGGTATATACAGCGACCATTATCTGGTGGTCAGTGGTATATACAGCGTCCATTATCTGGTGGTCAGTGGTATATACAGTGTCCATTATCTGGTGGTCAGTGGTATATACAGTGTCTATTATCTGGTGATCAGTGGTATATACAGCGTCCATTATCTGGTGGTCAGTGGTATATACAGCATCCATTATCTGGTGGTCAGTGGTATATACAGCGTCCATTATCTGGTGGTCAGTGGTGTATACAGCGTCCATTATCTGGTGGTCAGTGGTGTATACAGCATCCATTATCTTGTGGTCAGTGGTGTATACAGCATCCATTATCTTGTGGTCAGTGGTATATACAGCATCCATTATTTGGTGGTCAGTGGTATATACAGTGTCCATTATCTGCTGGTCAGTGGTATATACTGCGTCCATTATCTGGTGGTCAGTGGTATATACAGCGTCTATTATCTGGTGGTCAGTGGTATATACAGCGTCCATTATCTGGTGGTCAGTGGTATATACAGCGTCCATTATCTGGTGGTCAGTGGTATATACAGCGTCTATTATCTGGTGGTCAGTGGTATATACAGCGTCCATTATCTGGTGGTCAGTGGTATATACAGCGTCCATTATCTGGTGGTCAGTGGTATATACAGCGTCCATTATCTGGTGGTCAGTGGTATATACAGCGTCCATTATCTGGTGATCAGTGGTATATACAGCATCCATTATCTGGTGGTCAGTGGTATATACAGCGTCCATTATCTGGTGGTCAGTGGTATATACAGCGTCCATTATCTGGTGGTCAGTGGTATATACAGCATCCATTATCTGGTGGTCAGTGGTATATACAGTGTTATTATCTGGTGGTCAGTGGTATATACAGCGTCCATTATCTGGTGGTCAGTGGTATATACAGCGTCCATTATCTGGTGGACAGTGGTATATACAGCGTCCATTATCTGGTGGTCAGTGGTGGATACAGCATCCATTATCTTGTGGTCAGTGGTATATACAGCATCCATTATCTGGTGGTCAGTGGTATATACAGCGACCATTATCTGGTGGTCAGTGGTATATACAGCGTCCATTATCTGGTGGTCAGTGGTATATACAGCGTCCATTATCTAGTGGTCAGTGGTGTATACAGCGTCCATTATCTGGTGGTCAGTGGTATATACAGCGTCCATTATCTGGTGGTCAGTGGTATATACAGCATCCATTATCTGGTGGTCAGTGGTATATACAGCGACCATTATCTGGTGGTCAGTGGTGTATACAGCATCCATTATCTTGTGGTCAGTGGTGTATACAGCATCCATTATCTTGTGGTCAGTGGTATATACAGCATCCATTATCTGGTGGTCAGTGGTATATACAGCATCCATTATCTGGTGGTCAGTGGTATATACAGCGTCCATTATCTGGTGGTCAGTGGTATATACAGTGTCCATTATCTGGTGATCAGTGGTATATACAGCGTCCATTATCTGGTGGTCAGTGGTATATACAGCATCCATTATCTGGTGGTCAGTGGTATATACAGCGTCCATTATCTGGAGGTCAGTGGTGTATACAGCGTCCATTATCTGGTGGTCAGTGGTGTATACAGCATCCATTATCTTGTGGTCAGTGGTGTATACAGCATCCATTATCTTGTGGTCAGTGGTATATACAGCATCCATTATTTGGTGGTCAGTGGTATATACAGTGTCCATTATCTGCTGGTCAGTGGTATATACTGCGTCCATTATCTGGTGGTCAGTGGTATATACAGCGTCTATTATCTGGTGGTCAGTGGTATATACAGCGTCCATTATCTGGTGGTCAGTGGTATATACAGTGTCCATTATCTGGTGATCAGTGGTATATACAGCGTCCATTATCTGGTGGTCAGTGGTATATACAGCGTCCATTATCTGGTGGTCAGTGGTATATACAGCGTCTATTATCTGGTGGTCAGTGGTATATACAGCCTCCATTATCTGGTGGTCAGTGGTATATACAGTGTCCATTATCTGGTGATCAGTGGTATATACAGCGTCCATTATCTGGTGGTCAGTGGTATATACAGCATCCATTATCTGGTGGACAGTGGTATATACAGCGTCCATTATCTGGTGGTCAGTGGTGGATACAGCATCCATTATCTTGTGGTCAGTGGTATATACAGCATCCATTATCTGGTGGTCAGTGGTATATACAGCGACCATTATCTGGTGGTCAGTGGTATATACAGCGTCCATTATCTGGTGGTCAGTGGTATATACAGCGTCCATTATCTGGTGGTCAGTGGTGTATACAGCGTCCATTATCTGGTGGTCAGTGGTATATACAGCGTCCATTATCTGGTGGTCAGTGGTATATACAGCATCCATTATCTGGTGGTCAGTGGTATATACAGCGACCATTATCTGGTGGTCAGTGGTATATACAGCGTCCATTATCTGGTGGTCAGTGGTATATACAGTGTCCATTATCTGGTGATCAGTGGTATATACAGCGTCCATTATCTGGTGGTCAGTGGTATATACAGCATCCATTATCTGGTGGTCAGTGGTATATACAGCGTCCATTATCTGGTGGTCAGTGGTGTATACAGCGTCCATTATCTGGTGGTCAGTGGTGTATACAGCATCCATTATCTTGTGGTCAGTGGTGTATACAGCATCCATTATCTTGTGGTCAGTGGTATATACAGCATCCATTATTTGGTGGTCAGTGGTATATACAGTGTCCATTATCTGCTGGTCAGTGGTATATACTGCGTCCATTATCTGGTGGTCAGTGGTATATACAGCGTCTATTATCTGGTGGTCAGTGGTATATACAGCGTCCATTATCTGGTGGTCAGTGGTATATACAGTGTCCATTATCTGGTGATCAGTGGTATATACAGCGTCCATTATCTGGTGGTCAGTGGTATATACAGCGTCCATTATCTGGTGGTCAGTGGTATATACAGCGTCTATTATCTGGTGGTCAGTGGTATATACAGCGTCCATTATCTGGTGGTCAGTGGTATATACAGCGTCCATTATCTGGTGGTCAGTGGTATATACAGCGTCCATTATCTGGTGGTCAGTGGTATATACAGCGACCATTATCTGGTGGTCAGTGGTATATACAGCGTCCATTATCTGGTGGTCAGTGGTATATACAGTGTCCATTATCTGGTGGTCAGTGGTATATACAGTGTCCATTATCTGGTGATCAGTGGTATATACAGCGTCCATTATCTGGTGGTCATTGGTATATACAGCGTCCATTATCTGGTGGTCAGTGGTATATACAGCATCCATTATCTGGTGGTCAGTGGTATATACAGTGTTATTATCTGGTGGTCAGTGGTATATACAGCGTCCATTATCTGGTGGTCAGTGGTATATACAGTGTTATTATCTGGTGGTCAGTGGTATATACAGCGTCCATTATCTGGTGGTCAGTGGTATATACAGCGTCCATTATCTGGTGGTCAGTGGTATATACAGCGTCCATTATCTGGTGGTCAGTGGTATATACAGCGTCCATTATCTGGTGGTCAGTGGTATATACAGCGTCCATTATCTGCTGGTCAGTGGTATATACAGCATCCATTATCTGGTGGTCAGTGGTATATACAGCGTCAATTATCTGGTGGTCAGTGGTGTATACAGTGTTATTATCTGGTGGTCAGTGGTATATACAGCGTCCATTATCTGGTGGTCAGTGATATATACAGCGTCCATTATCTGGTGGTCAGTGGTATATACAGCGTCCATTATCTGGTGGTCAGTGGTATATACAGCGTCCATTATCTGGTGGTCAGTGGTGTATACAGTGTTATTATCTGGTGGTCAGTGGTATATACAGAGTCCATTATCTGGTGGTTAGTGGTATATACAGCGTCCATTATCTGGTGGTCAGTGGTATATACAGCGTCCATTATCTGGTGGTCAGTGGTATATACAGTGTCCATTATCTGGTGGTTAGTGGTATATACAGCGTCCATTATCTGGTGGTCAGTGGTATATACAGCGTCCATTATCTGGCGGTCAGTGGTATATACAGCGTCCATTATCTTGTGGTCAGTGGTATATACAGCGTCCATTATCTGCTGGTCAGTGGTATATACAGTGTCCATTATCTGGTGGTCAGTGGTATATACAGTGTCCATTATCTGGTGATCAGTGGTATATACAGCGTCCATTATCTGGTGGTCATTGGTATATACAGCATCCATTATCTGGTGGTCAGTGGTATATACAGCGTCCATTATCTGGTGGTCAGTGGTATATACAGCGTCCATTATCTGGTGGTCAGTGGTGTATACAGCGTCCATTATCTGGTGGTCAGTGGTGTATACAGCATCCATTATCTTGTGGTCAGTGGTGTATACAGCATCCATTATCTTGTGGTCAGTGGTATATACAGCATCCATTATTTGGTGGTCAGTGGTATATACAGTGTCCATTATCTGGTGGTCAGTGGTATATACAGCATCTATTATCTGGTGGTCAGTGGTATATACAGCGTCCATTATCTGGTGGTCAGTGGTATATACAGTGTCCATTATCTGGTGGTCAGTGGTATATACAGCGTCCATTATCTGGTGGTCAGTGGTATATACAGCGTCTATTATCTGGTGGTCAGTGGTATATACAGCGTCCATTATCTGGTGGTCAGTGGTATATACAGCGTCCATTTTCTGGTGGTCAGTGGTATATAAAGCGTCCATTATCTGGTGATCAGTGGTATATACAGCGTCCATTATCTGGTGGTCAGTGGTATATACAGCATCCATTATCTGGTGGTCAGTGGTGTATACAGCATCCATTATCTGGTGGTCAGTGGTATATACTGCGTCCATTATCTGGTGATCAGTGGTATATACAGCGTCCATTATCTGGTGGTCAGTGGTATATACAGCATCGATTATCTGGTGGTCAGTGGTGTATACAGCGTCCATTATCTGGTGGTCAGTGGTATATACAGTGTCTATTATATGGTGGTCGGTGGTATATACAGCGTCCATTATCTGGTGGTCAGTGGTATATACAGCGTCCATTATCTGGTGGTCAGTGATATATACAGCGTCCATTATCTGGTGATCAGTGATATATACAGCGTCCATTATCTGGTGGTCAGTGGTATATACAGCGTCCATTATCTGGTGGTCAGTGGTATATACAGTGTCCATTATCTGGTGGTCAGTGGTATATACATCGTCCATTATTTGGTGGTCATTGGTATATACAGCGTCCATTATCTGGTGGTCAGTGGTATATACAGCGTCCATTATCTGGTGGTCAGTGGTATATACAGCGTCCATTATCTGGTGGTCAGTGGTATATACTGCGTCCATTATCTGGTGGTCAGTGGTATATACTGCGTCCATTATCTGGTGATCAGTGGTATATACAGCGTCCATTATCTGGTGATCAGTGGTATATACAGCGTCCATTATCTGGTGGTCAGTGGTATATACAGCGTCCATTATCTGGTGGTCAGTGGTATAAACAGCGTCCATTATGTGGTGGTCAGTGGTATATACAGCGTCCATTATTTGGTGGTCAGTGGTATATACAGCGTCCATTATCTGGTGGTCAGTGGTATATACAGCGTCCATTATCTGGTGGTCAGTGGTCTATACAGCGTCCATTATCTGGTGGTCAGTGTTATATACAGCATCCATTATCTGGTGGTCAGTGGTATATATAGAGTCCATTATCTGGTGGTCAGTGTTATTTACAGCGTCCATTATCTGGTGGTCAGTGATATATACAGCGTCCATTATCTGGTGGTCAGTGGTATATACAGCGTCCATTATCTGGTGGTCAGTGGTATATACAGTGTTATTATCTGGTGGTCAGTGGTATATACAGCGTCCATTATCTCGTGGTCAGTGGTATATACAGCGTCCATTATCTGGTGGTCAGTGGTATATACAGCTTCCATTATCTGGTGATCAGTGGTATATACAGCGTCCATTATCTGGTGATCAGTGGTATATACAGCGTCCATTATCTCGTGGTCAGTGGTATATACAGCGTCCATTATCTGGTGGTCAGTGGTATATACAGCGTCCATTATCTGGTGGTCAGTGGTATATACAGCGTCCATTATCTGGTGATCAGTGGTATATACAGAGTCCATTATCTGGTGGTCAGTGGTATATACAGTGTCCATTATCTGGTGGTCAGTGGTATATACAGCGTCCATTATCTGCTGGTCAGTGGTATATACAGCGTCCATTATCTGCTGGTCAGTGGTATATACAGCGTCCATTATCTGGTGGTCAGTGGTATATACTACGTCCATTATCTGGTGGTCAGTGGTATATACAGCGTCCATTATCTGGTGGTCAGTGGTATATACAGCGTCCATTATCTGGTGATCAGTGGTATATACAGAGTCCATTATCTGGTGGTCAGTGGTATATACAGTGTCCATTATCTGGTGATCAGTGGTATATACAGCGTCCAGTCTGTGGTGGTCAGTGGTATATACAGAGTCCATTATCTGGTGGTCAGTGGTATATACAGTGTCCATTATCTGGTGATCAGTGGTATATACAGTGTTATTATCTGGTGATCAGTGGTATATACAGCGTCCAGTCTGTGGTGGTCAGTGGTATATACAGCGTCCATTATCTGGTGGTAAGTGGTATATGCAGCGTCCATTATCTGGTGGTCAGTGGTATATACAGTGTTATTATCTGGTGGTCAGTGGTATATACAGCGTCCATTATCTGGTGGTCAGTGGTATATACAGCGTCCGTTATCTGGTGGTCAGTGGTATATACAGCGTCCATTATCTGGTTGTCAGTGGTATATACAGCGTCCATTATCTGGTGGTCAGTGGTATATACAGCATCCATTATCTGGTGGTCAGTGGTCTATACAGTGTCCATTATCTGGTGATCAGTGGTATATACAGCGTCCAGTCTGTGGTGGTCAGTGGTATATACAGCGTCCATTATCTGGTGGTAAGTGGTATATACAGCGTCCATTATCTGGTGGTCAGTGGTGTATACAGTGTTATTATCTGGTGGTCAGTGGTGTATACAGTGTTATTATCTGGTGGTCAGTGGTATATACAGTGTTATTATCTGGTGGTCAGTGGTATATACAGTGTTATTATCTGGTGATCAGTGGTATATACAGTGTTATTATCTGGTGGTCAGTGGTATATACAGCGTCCATTATCTGGTGGTCAGTGGTATATACAGTGTTATTATCTGGTGGTCAGTGGTATATACAGCGTCCATTATCTGGTGGTCAGTGGTATATACAGTGTTATTATCTGGTGGTCAGTGGTATATACAGTGTTATTATCTGGTGATCAGTGGTGTATACAGTGTTATTATCTGGTGGTCAGTGGTGTATACAGTGTTATTATCTGGTGATCAGTGGTGTATACAGTGTTATTATCTGGTGGTCAGTGGTATATACAGCGTCCGTTATTTGGTGATCAGTGGTATATACAGTGTTATTATCTGGTGGTCAGTGGTGTATACAGTGTTATTATCTGGTGATCAGTGGTGTATACAGTGTTATTATCTGGTGGTTAGTGGTGTATACAGTGTCCATTATCTGCTGGTCAGTGGTATATACAGTGTTATTATCTGGTGATCAGTGGTGTATACAGTGTTATTATCTGGTGGTCAGTGGTATATACAGTGTTATTATCTGGTGGTCAGTGGTATATACAGAGTCCATTATCTGGTGGTTAGTGGTATATACAGCGTCCGTTATCTGGTGGTCAGTGGTATATACAGTGTTATTATCTGGTGGTCAGTGGTATATACAGTGTTATTATCTGGTGATCAGTGGTATATACAGTGTTATTATCTGGTGATCAGTGGTATATACAGTGTTATTATCTGGTGATCAGTGGTGTATACAGTGTCCATTATCTGCTGGTCAGTGGTATATACAGTGTTATTATCTGGTGATCAGTGGTGTATACAGTGTTATTATCTGGTGGTCAGTGGTATATACAGTGTTATTATCTGGTGGTCAGTGGTATATACAGAGTCCATTATCTGGTGGTTAGTGGTATATACAGCGTCCGTTATCTGGTGGTCAGTGGTATATACAGTGTTATTATCTGGTGGTCAGTGGTATATACAGTGTTATTATCTGGTGATCAGTGGTATATACAGCGTCTATTATCTAGTGGTCAGTGGTATATACAGCGTCCATTATCTGGTGATCAGTGGTATATACAGTGTCCATTATCTGGTGGTCAGTGGTATATACAGCGTCCATTATCTGGTGGTCAGTGGTATATACAGCGTCCATTATCTGGTGGTCAGTGGTATATACAGCGTCCATTATCTGGTGGTCAGTGGTATATACAGCGTCCATTATCTGGTGGTCAGTGGTATATACAGTGTTATTATCTGGTGGTCAGTGGTATATACAGCGTCCATTATCTGGTGGTCAGTGGTATATACAGCGTCCATTATCTGGTGGTCAGTGGTATATACTGCGTCCATTATCTGGTGGTCAGTGGTATATACAGCGTCCATTATCTGGTGGTCAGTGGTATATACAGCGTCCATTATCTGGTGGTCAGTGGTATATAAAGCGTCCATTATCTGGTGGTCAGTGGTATATACAGCGTCCATTATCTGGTGATCAGTGGTATATACAGCGTCCATTATCTGGTGGTCAGTGGTATATACAGCGTCCATTATCTGGTGGTCAGTGGTATATACAGCGTCCATTATCTGGTGGTAGGTGGTATATACAGTGTTATTATCTGGTGATCAGTGGTATATACAGCGTCCATTATCTGGTGGTCAGTGGTATATACAGCGTCCATTATCTGGTGGTCAGTGGTATATACAGCGTCCATTATCTGGTGGTCAGTGGTATATACAGCGTCCATTATCTGGTGGTCAGTGGTCTATACAGCGTCCATTATCTGGTGGTCAGTGGTATATACAATGTTATTATCTGGTGATCAGTGGTGTATACAGTGTTATTATCTGGTGGTTAGTGGTATATACAGTGTTATTATCTGGTGGTCAGTGGTATATACAGCGTCCATTATCTGGTGATCAGTGGTGTATACAGTGTCCATTATCTGGTGGTCAGTGGTATATACAGCGTCCATTATCTGGTGGTCAGTGATATATACAGTGTTATTATCTGGTGGTCAGTGGTATATACAGCGTCCATTATCTGGTGGTCAGTGGTATATACAGCGTCCATTATCTGGTGGTCAGTGGTATATACAGCGTCCATTATCTGGTGGTCAGTGGTCTATACAGCGTCCATTATCTGGTGGTCAGTGGTATATACAGCATCCATTATCTGGTGGTCAGTGGTATATACAGCGTCCATTATCTGGTGGTCAGTGGTACATACAGCGTCCATTATCTGGAGGTCAGTGGTATATACAGTGTTATTATCTGGTGGTCAGTGGTGTATACAGTGTTATTATCTGGTGATCAGTGGTGTATACAGTGTTATTATCTGGTGGTCAGTGGTGTATACAGTGTTATTATCTGGTGGTCAGTGGTGTATACAGTGTTATTATCTGGTGGTCAGTGGTATATACAGTGTTATTATCTGGTGATCAGTGGTATATACAGTGTTATTATCTGGTGATCAGTGGTATATACAGTGTTATTATCTGGTGATCAGTGGTATATACAGTGTTATTATCTGGAGATCAGTGGTGTATACAGCGTCCATTATCTGGTGGTCAGTGGTATATACAGCGTCCATTATCTGGTGGTCAGTGGTATATACAGTGTCCATTATCTGGTGGTCAGTGGTATATACAGCGTCCATTATCTGGTGGTCAGTGGTCTATACAGCGTCCATTATCTGGTGGTCAGTGTTATATACAGTGTTATTATCTGGTGGTCAGTGGTATATACAGCGTCCATTATCTGGTGGTCAGTGGTATATACAGCGTCCATTATCTGGTGGTCAGTGGTCTATACAGAGTCCATTATCTGGTGGTCAGTGGTATATACAGCGTCCATTATCTGGTGGTCAGTGGTATATACAGTGTTATTATCTGGTGATCAGTGGTATATACAGTGTTATTATCTGGTGATCAGTGGTATATACAGTGTCCATTATCTGGTGGTCAGTGGTATATACAGTGTCCATTATCTGGTGATCAGTGGTATATACAGCGTCCATTATCTGGTGGTCAGTGGTATATACAGCGTCCATTATCTGGTGGTCAGTGGTGTATACAGCGTCCATTATCTGGTGGTTAGTGGTATATACAGTGTCCATTATCTGGTGGTTAGTGGTATATACAGCGTCCATTATCTGGTGGTCAGTGGTATATACAGCGTCCATTATCTGGTGGTTAGTGGTATATACAGTGTCCATTATCTGGTGGTCAGTGGTCTATACAGCGTCCTTTCCTCTGGTGGTCAGTGGTATATACAGTGTTATTATCTGGTGATCAGTGGTATATACAGTGTTATTATCTGGTGATCAGTGGTATATACAGCGTCCATTATCTGGTGGTCAGTGGTATATACAGTGTCCATTATCTGGTGGTTAGTGGTATATACAGTGTCCATTATCTGGTGGTCAGTGGTATATACAGCGTCCATTATCTGGTGGTCAGTGGTATATACAGCGTCCATTATCTGGTGGTCAGTGGTATATACAGTGTCCATTATCTGGTGATCAGTGGTATATACAGCGTCCATTATCTGGTGGTCAGTGGTATATACAGCGTCCATTATCTGGTGGTCAGTGGTATATACAGTGTTATTATCTGGTGATCAGTGGTATATACAGTGTTATTATCTGGTGGTCAGTGGTGTATACAGTGTTATTATCTGGTGGTCAGTGGTGTATACAGTGTTATTATCTGCTGGTCAGTGGTGTATACAGTGTTATTATCTGGTGATCAGTGGTATATACAGTGTTATTATCTGGTGATCAGTGGTATATACAGCGTCCATTATCTGGTGGTCAGTGGTATATACAGTGTTATTATCTGGTGATCAGTGGTATATACAGCGTCCATTATCTGGTGGTCAGTGGTATATACAGCGTCCTTTATCTGGTGGCCAGTGGTATATACAGCGTCCTTTATCTGGTGGCCAGTGGTATATATATATATATATCTTCCTTATTCTGGGGGGATATATACAGTGTCTATTCTCAGGGGGGGTTATAGTATTAACATCAGTATATATTGTGTGTTTAGTTTGTTGCAGAAAACTGTCTGAACATTTGGAGCCGGGAGTAAGACGAGGAGAGGGTGTCGTGGTGGCAAAAATATTTCAGCGTAAATTTTCTAAAACGATAAAGCGACCGCACTCTGGGAGCCATGATTACAGCCCCGTATATCTGTACATCGCTCCAGGCCTTTATGTTAAATATTTTCTCCATATTTATCTCTCTCTCTCAGGAGGGGAAAGCTTTAACTTGATGAAAGGAGAATTGCGCATGTGAAGAGGGGGCTGAGACTGTACAGTGAGCTCAAAGGGGGCTCCATCCGGTACAGGGATCACAGGAAGCAGAGGCTGATACAAGTAAAGGGAGCGCAGAGTGGGCACCATCTGGGCTGACATGCACATGAAGAGGGGGCTGACAGTGTACAGTGAGCTCAGAGCGACCATCATCCGGGAGTAGACGGCACATGAAGAGGGGGCTGACAGTGTACAGTGAGCTCAGAGCGACCATCATCGGGGAGTAGGCGGCACATGAAGAGGGGGCTGACAGTGTACAGTGAGCTCAGAGCGACCATCATCCGGGAGGAGACGGCACATGAAGAGGGGGCTGACAGTGTACAGTGAGCTCAGAGCGACCATCATCCGGGAGGAGACGACACATGAAGAGGGGGCTGACAGTGTACAGTGAGCTCAGAGCGACCATCATTGGGGAGTAGGCGGCACATGAAGAGGGGGCTGACAGTGTACAGTGAGCTCAGAGCGACCATCATCCGGGAGGAAACGGCACATGAAGAGGGGGCTGACAGTGTACAGTGAGCTCAGAGCGACCATCACCCGGAGGAGACAACACATGAAGAGGGGGCTGACAGTGTACAGTGAGCTCAGAGCGACCATCATCCGGGAGGAGACGGCACATGAAGAGGGGGCTGACAGTATACAGTGAGCTCAGAGCGACCATCATCGGGGAGTAGGCGGCACATGAAGAGGAGGCTGACAGTGTACAGTGAGCTCAGAGCGACCATCATCCGGGAGGAGACGGCACATGAAGAGGGGGCTGACAGTGTACAGTGAGCTCAGAGCGAACATCATCCGGGAGTAGACGGCACATGAAGAGGGGGCTGACAAAGTACAGTGAGCTTAGAGCGACCATCATCCGGGAGGAGACGCACATGAAGAGGGGGCTGACAGTGTACAGTGAGCTCAGAGCGACCATCATCCGGGAGTAGACGGCACATGAAGAGGGGGCTGACAGTGTACAGTGAGCTTAGAGCGACCATCATCCGGGAGGAGACGCGCATGAAGAGGGGGCTGACAGTGTAAAGTGAGCTCAAAGCGACCATCATCCGGGAGGAAACGGCACATGAAGAGGGGGCTAACAGTGTACAATGAGCTCAGAGCGACCATCATCCGGGAGGAGACGGCACATGAAGATGGGACTGACAGTGTACAGGGAGCTCAGAGCGACCATCATCTGGGAGGAGACCACACATGAAGAGGGGGCT
The DNA here is from genome assembly GCF_050947455.1 of Rhinoderma darwinii. Taxonomy (NCBI): domain Eukaryota; kingdom Metazoa; phylum Chordata; class Amphibia; order Anura; family Rhinodermatidae; genus Rhinoderma; species Rhinoderma darwinii. The sequence continues at coordinate 590,748 of NW_027461743.1, forward strand.
GACAGTGTACAGTGAGCTCAGAGTGACCATCATCCGGGAGGAGACGGCACATGAAGAGGGGGTTAACAATGTACAATGAGCTCAGAGCGACCATCATCTGGGAGGAGACGGCACATGAAGATGGGGCTGACAGTGTACAGTGAGCTCAGAGCGACCATCATCCGGGAGGAGACGGCACATGAAGAGGGGGCTCACAGTGTACAGTGAGCTCAGAGCAACCATCATCCGGGAGGAGACGGCACATGAAGAGGGGGCTGACAGTGTACAGTGAGCTCAAAGTGACCATCATCCGGGAGGAGACGGCACATGAAGACGGGGCTGACAGTGTACAGTGAGCTCAGAGCGACCATCACCCGGGAGGAGACGGCACATGAAGAGGAGGCTGACAGTGTACAATGAGCTCAGAGCGACCATCATCCGGGAGCAGACGGCACATGAAGAGGGGGCTGACAGTGTACAGTGAGCTCAGAGCGACCATCATCCGGGAGCAGACGGCACATGAAGAGGGGGCTGACAGTGTACAGTGAGCTCAGAGCGACCATCATCCGGGAGTAGACGGCACATGAAGAGAGGGCTGACAGTGTACATTGAGCTCAGAGCGACCATCATCCGGGAGCAGACGGCACATGAAGAGGGGGCTGACAGTGTACAGTGAGCTCAGAGCGACCATCATCCGGTAGTAGACGGCACATGAAGAGAGGGCTGACAGTGTACATTGAGCTCAGAGCGACCATCATCCGGGAGGAGACGGCACATGAAGAGGAGGTTGACAGTATACAGTGAGCTCAGAGCGACCATCACCCGGGAGGAGACGGCACATGAGGAGGTGGCTGACAGTGTACAGTGAGCTCAGAGCGACCATCATCCGGGAGGAGACGGCACATGTAAAGCAGGGGCTGACAGTGTACAGTGAGCTCAGAGCGACCATCATCCGGGAGCAGACGGCACATGAAGAGGGGGCTGACAGTGTACAGTGAGCTCAGAGCGACCATCATCCGGGAGCAGACGGCACATGAAGAGGGGGCTGACAGTGTACAGTGAGCTCAGAGCGACCATCATCCGGGAGTAGACGGCACATGAAGAGAGGGCTGACAGTGTACATTGAGCTCAGAGCGACCATCATCCGGGAGCAGACGGCACATGAAGAGGGGGCTGACAGTGTACAGTGAGCTCAGAGCGACCATCATCCGGGAGTAGACGGCACATGAAGAGAGGGCTGACAGTGTACATTGAGCTCAGAGCGACCATCATCCGGGAGGAGACGGCACATGAAGAGGAGGTTGACAGTATACAGTGAGCTCAGAGCGACCATCACCCGGGAGGAGACGGCACATGAGGAGGTGGCTGACAGTGTACAGTGAGCTCAGAGCGACCATCATCCGGGAGGAGACGGCACATGAAGAGGGGGCTGACAGTATACAGTGAGCTCAGAGCGACCATCATCCGGGAGAAGACCGCACATGAAAGGGGGCTGACAGTATACATTGAGCTAAGAGCGACCATCATCCGGGAGTAGACGGCACATGAAGAGGAGGCTGACAGTATACAGTGAGCTCAGAGCGACCATCATCCGGGAGGAGACGGCACATGAAGAGGGGGCTGACAGTATACAGTGAGCTCAGAGCGACCATCATCCGGGAGGAGACTGCACATGAAAGGGGGCTGACAGTATACATTGAGCTAAGAGCGACCATCATCCGGGAGTAGACGGCACATGAAGAGGGGGCTGACAGTGTACAGTGAGCTCAGAGTAACCATCATCTGGGAGGAGGCGGTACATAAAGAGGGGGCTGACAGTATACAGTGAGCTCAGAGCGACCATCATCCGGGAGGAGACTGCACATGAAGAAGGGGCTGACAGTGTACAGTGAGCTCAGAGCGACCATCATCCGGGAGGAGACAGCACATGAAAAGGGGGCTGACAGTATACAGTGAGCTCAGAGCGACCATCATCGGGGAGTAGGCGGCACATGAAGAGGGGGCTGACAGTGTACAGTGAGCTCAGACTAACCATCTTCTGGGAGGAGGCGGTACATAAAGAGGGGGCTGACAGTATACAGTGAGCTCAGAGCGACCATCATCCGGGAGTAGACGGCACATGAAGAGGGGGCTGACAGTGTGCAGTGAGCTCAGCGCGACCATCATCCGGGAGGAGACGGCACATGAAGAGGCGGCTGACAGTATACAGTGAGCTCAGAGCGACCATCATCCGGGAGAGACCGCACATGAAGAGGAGGCTGACAGTGTACAGTGAGCTCAAAGCGACCATAATCCGGGAGGATACGGCACATGAAGAGGGGGCTGACAGTATACAGTGAGCTCAGAGCGACCATCATCCGGGAGTAGACGGCACATGAAGAGGGGGCTGACAGTGTACAGTGAGCTCAGAGCGACCATCATCCGGGAGGAGACGGCACATGAAGAGGGGGATGACAGTATACAGTGAGCTCAGAGCAACCATCATCCGGGAGTAGACGGCACATGAAAAGGGGGCTGACAGTGTACAGTGAGCTCAGAGCGACCATCATCCGGGAGGAGACGGCACATGAAGAGGGGGCTGACAGTGTACAGTGAGCTCAGAGCGACCATCATCCGGGAGGAGACGGCACATGAAGAGGAGGCTGACAGTGTACAGTGAGCTCAGAGCGACCATCATCTGGGAGGAGACGGCACATGAAAAGGGGGCTGACAGTGTACAATGAGCTCAGAGCGACCATCATCCGGGAGGAGACGGCACATGAAGATGGGACTGACAGTGTACAGGGAGCTCAGAGCGACCATCATCTGGGAGGAGACCACACATGAAGAGGGGGCTGACAGTGTACAGTGAGCTCAGAGTGACCATCATCCGGGAGGAGACGGCACATGAAGAGGGGGTTAACAATGTACAATGAGCTCAGAGCGACCATCATCTGGGAGGAGACGGCACATGAAGATGGGGCTGACAGTGTACAGTGAGCTCAGAGCGACCATCATCCGGGAGGAGACGGCACATGAAGAGGGGGCTCACAGTGTACAGTGAGCTCAGAGCAACCATCATCCGGGAGGAGACGGCACATGAAGAGGGGGCTGACAGTGTACAGTGAGCTCAAAGTGACCATCATCCGGGAGGAGACGGCACATGAAGACGGGGCTGACAGTGTACAGTGAGCTCAGAGCGACCATCACCCGGGAGGAGACGGCACATGAAGAGGAGGCTGACAGTGTACAATGAGCTCAGAGCGACCATCATCCGGGAGCAGACGGCACATGAAGAGGGGGCTGACAGTGTACAGTGAGCTCAGAGCGACCATCATCCGGGAGCAGACGGCACATGAAGAGGGGGCTGACAGTGTACAGTGAGCTCAGAGCGACCATCATCCGGGAGTAGACGGCACATGAAGAGAGGGCTGACAGTGTACATTGAGCTCAGAGCGACCATCATCCGGGAGCAGACGGCACATGAAGAGGGGGCTGACAGTGTACAGTGAGCTCAGAGCGACCATCATCCGGTAGTAGACGGCACATGAAGAGAGGGCTGACAGTGTACATTGAGCTCAGAGCGACCATCATCCGGGAGGAGACGGCACATGAAGAGGAGGTTGACAGTATACAGTGAGCTCAGAGCGACCATCACCCGGGAGGAGACGGCACATGAGGAGGTGGCTGACAGTGTACAGTGAGCTCAGAGCGACCATCATCCGGGAGGAGACGGCACATGTAAAGCAGGGGCTGACAGTGTACAGTGAGCTCAGAGCGACCATCATCCGGGAGCAGACGGCACATGAAGAGGGGGCTGACAGTGTACAGTGAGCTCAGAGCGACCATCATCCGGGAGCAGACGGCACATGAAGAGGGGGCTGACAGTGTACAGTGAGCTCAGAGCGACCATCATCCGGGAGTAGACGGCACATGAAGAGAGGGCTGACAGTGTACATTGAGCTCAGAGCGACCATCATCCGGGAGCAGACGGCACATGAAGAGGGGGCTGACAGTGTACAGTGAGCTCAGAGCGACCATCATCCGGGAGTAGACGGCACATGAAGAGAGGGCTGACAGTGTACATTGAGCTCAGAGCGACCATCATCCGGGAGGAGACGGCACATGAAGAGGAGGTTGACAGTATACAGTGAGCTCAGAGCGACCATCACCCGGGAGGAGACGGCACATGAGGAGGTGGCTGACAGTGTACAGTGAGCTCAGAGCGACCATCATCCGGGAGGAGACGGCACATGAAGAGGGGGCTGACAGTATACAGTGAGCTCAGAGCGACCATCATCCGGGAGAAGACCGCACATGAAAGGGGGCTGACAGTATACATTGAGCTAAGAGCGACCATCATCCGGGAGTAGACGGCACATGAAGAGGAGGCTGACAGTATACAGTGAGCTCAGAGCGACCATCATCCGGGAGGAGACGGCACATGAAGAGGGGGCTGACAGTATACAGTGAGCTCAGAGCGACCATCATCCGGGAGGAGACTGCACATGAAAGGGGGCTGACAGTATACATTGAGCTAAGAGCGACCATCATCCGGGAGTAGACGGCACATGAAGAGGGGGCTGACAGTGTACAGTGAGCTCAGAGTAACCATCATCTGGGAGGAGGCGGTACATAAAGAGGGGGCTGACAGTATACAGTGAGCTCAGAGCGACCATCATCCGGGAGGAGACTGCACATGAAGAAGGGGCTGACAGTGTACAGTGAGCTCAGAGCGACCATCATCCGGGAGGAGACTGCACATGAAAAGGGGGCTGACAGTATACAGTGAGCTCAGAGCGACCATCATCGGGGAGTAGGCGGCACATGAAGAGGGGGCTGACAGTGTACAGTGAGCTCAGACTAACCATCTTCTGGGAGGAGGCGGTACATAAAGAGGGGGCTGACAGTATACAGTGAGCTCAGAGCGACCATCATCCGGGAGTAGACGGCACATGAAGAGGGGGCTGACAGTGTGCAGTGAGCTCAGCGCGACCATCATCCGGGAGGAGACGGCACATGAAGAGGCGGCTGACAGTATACAGTGAGCTCAGAGCGACCATCATCCGGGAGAGACCGCACATGAAGAGGAGGCTGACAGTGTACAGTGAGCTCAAAGCGACCATAATCCGGGAGGATACGGCACATGAAGAGGGGGCTGACAGTATACAGTGAGCTCAGAGCGACCATCATCCGGGAGTAGACGGCACATGAAGAGGGGGCTGACAGTGTACAGTGAGCTCAGAGCGACCATCATCCGGGAGGAGACGGCACATGAAGAGGGGGATGACAGTATACAGTGAGCTCAGAGCAACCATCATCCGGGAGTGGACGGCACATGAAAAGGGGGCTGACAGTGTACAGTGAGCTCAGAGCGACCATCATCCGGGAGGAGACGGCACATGAAGAGGGGGCTGACAGTGTACAGTGAGCTCAGAGCGACCATCATCCGGGAGGAGACGGCACATGAAGAGGAGGCTGACAGTGTACAGTGAGCTCAGAGCGACCATCATCTGGGAGGAGACGGCACATGAAAAGGGGGCTGACAGTGTACAGTGAGCTCAGAGCGACCATCATCTGGGAGGAGACGGCACATGAAGAGGTGGCTGACAGTGTACAGTGAGCTCAGAGCAACCATCATCCGGGAGGACACGGCACATGAAGAGGGGGCTGACAGTGTACAGTGAGCTCAGGGCGACCATCATCCGGGAGGAGATGGCACATGAAGAGGGGGCTGACAGTGTACAGTGAGCTCAGAGCGACCATCATCCGGGAGTAGACGGCACATGAAGAGGAGGTTGACAGTATACAGTGAGCTCAGAGCAACCATCATCCGGGAGGAGACGGCACATGAAGAGGAGGTTGACAGTATACAGTGAGCTCAGAGCGACCATCATCCGGGAGGAGACGGCACATGAAGAGGAGGCTGACAGTGTACAGTGAGCTCAGAGCGACCATCATCCGGGAGGAGACGGCACATGAAGAGGTGGCTGACAGTGTACAGTGAGCTCAGAACGACCATCATCCGGGAGTAGATGGCACATGAAGAGGGGGCTGACAGTGTACAGTGAGCTCAGAGCGGCCATCCTCCGGGAGTAGACGGCACATGAAGAGGAGGTTGACAGTATACAGTGAGCTCAGAGCAACCATCATCCGGGAGGAGACGGCACATGAAGAGGAGGCTGACAGTGTACAGTGAGCTCAGAGCGACCATCATCCGGGAGGAGACGGCACATGAAGAGGTGGCTGACAGTGTACAGTGAGCTCAGAGCGACCATCATCCGGGAGGACACGGCACATGAAGAGGGGGCTGACAGTGTACAGTGAGCTCAGAGCGACCATCATCCGGGAGGAGACGGCACATGAAGAGGGGGCTGACAGTGTACAGTGAACTCAGAGTGACCATCATCCGGGAGTAGACGGCACATGAAGAGGAGGTTGACAGTATACAGTGAGCTCAGAGCAACCATCATCCGGGAGGAGACGGCACATGAAGAGGAGGTTGACAGTATACAGTGAGCTCAGAGCGACCATCATCCGGGAGGAGACGGCACATGAAGAGGGGGCTGACAGTGTACAGTGAGCTCAGAGAGGCCATCATCCGGGAGTAGACGGCACATGAAGAGGAGGTTGACAGTATACAGTGAGCTCAGAGCAACCATCATCCGGGAGGAGACGGCACATGAAGAGGAGGCTGACAGTGTACAGTGAGCTCAGAGCGACCATCATCCGGGAGGTGACGGCACATGAAGAGGGGGCTGACAGTGTACAGTGAGCTCAGAGCGACCATCATCCGGGAGGAGACGGCACATGAAGAGGTGGCTGACAGTGTACAGTGAGCTCAGAGCGACCATCATCCGGGAGGACACGGCACATGAAGAGGGGGCTGACAGTGTACAGTGAGCTCAGAGCGACCATCATCCTGGAGGAGACGGCACATGAAGAGGGGGCTGACAGTGTACAGTGAGCTCAGAGCGACCATCATCCGGGAGGAGACTGCACATGAAGAGGAGGCTGACAGTGTACAGTAAGCTCAGAGCGACCTTCATCCGGGAGTAGACGGCACATGAAGAGGAGGCTGACAGTGTACAGTGAGCTCAGAGCGACCATCATCCGGGAGGAGACTGCACATGAAGAGGGGGCTGACAGTGTGCAGTGAGCTCAGCACGACCATCATCCGGGAGGAGACGGCACATGAAGAGGCGGCTGACAGTATACAGTGATTTCAGAGCGACCATCATCCGGGAGAGACCGCACATGAAGAGGAGGCTGACAGTGTACAGTGAGCTCAGAGCGACCATAATCCGGGAGGAGACGGCACATGAAGAGGGGGCTGACAGTATATAGTGAGGTCAGAGCGACCATCATCCGGGAGTAGACGGCACATGAAGAGGGGGCTGACAGTGTACAGTGAGCTCAGAGCGACCATCATCGGGGAGTAGGCGGCACATGAAGAGGGGGCTGACAGTGTACAGTGAGCTCAGAGTAACCATCATCTGGGAGGAGGCGGTACATAAAGAGGGGGCTGACAGTATACAGTGAGCTCAGAGCGACCATCATTCGGGAGTAGACGGCACATGAAGAGGGGGCTGACAGTGTGCAGTGAGCTCAGCGCGACCATCATCCGGGAGGAGACGGCACATGAAGAGGCCGCTGACAGTATACAGTGAGCTCAGAGCGACCATCATCCGGGAGAGACCGCACATGAAGAGGAGGCTGACAGTGTACAGTGAGCTCAGAGCGACCATAATCCGGGAGGAGACGGCACATGAAGAGGGGGCTGACAGTATACAGTGAGCTCAGAGCGACCATCATCCGGGAGTAGACGGCACATGAAGAGGGGGCTGACAGTGTACAGTGAGCTCAGAGCGACCATCATCCGGGAGGAGACGGCACATGAAGAGAGGGCTGACAGTGTACAGTGAGCTCAGAGCGACCATCATCCGGGAGGAGACGGCACATGTAAAGCAGGGGCTGACAGTGTACAGTGAGCTCAGAGCGACCATCATCCGGGAGGAGACGTCACATGAAGAGGAGGCTGACAGTGTTCAGTGAGCTCAGAGCGACCATAATCCGGGAGGTGACGGCACATGAAGAGGGGGCTGACAGTATACAGTGAGCTCAGAGCGACCATCATCCGGGAGGAGACTGCACATGAAGAAGGGGCTCACAGTATACAGTGAGCTCAGAGCGACCATCATCCGGGAGGAGACGGCACATGAAGAGGGGGCTGACAGTATGCAGTGAGCTTAGAGCCACCATCATCCGGGAGGAGACGGCACATGAAGAGGAGGCTGACAGTGTACAGTGAGCTCAGAGCGACCATCATCCGGGAGGAGACGGCACATGAAGAGGAGGCTGACAGTGTACAGTGAGCTCAGAGCGACCATCATAAGAGGGGGGAGACTTTACATGAAGAGGGGGCTGACAGTGTACAGTGAGCTCAGAGCGACCATCATCCGGGAGTAGACGGCACATGAAGAGGGGGCTGACAGTGTACAGTGAGCTCAGAGCGGCCATCATCCGGGAGTAGACGGCACATGAAGAGGAGGTTGACAGTATACAGTGAGCTCAGAGCAACCATCATCCGGGCGGAGACGGCACATGAAGAGGAGGCTGACAGTGTACAGTGAGCTCAGAGCGACCATCATCCGGGAGGAGACGGCACATGAAGAGGTGGCTGACAGTGTACAGTGAGCTCAGAGCGACCATCATCCGGGAGGACACGGCACATGAAGAGGGGGCTGACAGTGTACAGTGAGCTCAGAGCGACCATCACCTGGGAGATGGCACATGAAGAGGGGGCTGACAGTGTACAGTGAGCTCAGAGCGACCATCATCCGGGAGTAGACGGCACATGAAGAGGGGGCTGACAGTGTACAGTGAGCTCAGAGCGACCATCATCCGGGAGTAGACGGCACATAAAGAGGAGGCTGACAGTGTACAGTGAGCTCAGAGCGACCATCATCTGGGAGGAGACGACACATGAAGAGGGGGCTGACAGTGTACAGTGAGCTCAGAGCGAACATCATCCGGGAGGAGACGGCACATGAAGAGGGGGCTGACAGTGTACAGTGAGCTCAGAACGACCATCATCCGGGAGTAGACGGCACATGAAGAGGGGACTGACAGTGTACAGTGAGCTCAGAGCGGCCATCATCCGGGAGTAGACGGCACATGAAGAGGAGGTTGACAGTATACAGTGAGCTCAGAGCAACCATCATCCGGGAGGAGACGGCACATGAAGAGGAGGCTGACAGTGTACAGTGAGCTCAGAGCGACCATCATCCGGGAGGAGACGGCACATGAAGAGGTGGCTGACAGTGTACAGTGAGCTCAGAGCGACCATCATCCGGGAGGACACGGCACATGAAGAGGGGGCTGACAGTGTACAGTGAGCTCAGAGCGACCATCATCCGGGAGGAGACGGCACATGAAGAGGGGGCTGACAGTGTACAGTGAGCTCAGAGCGACCATCATCCGGGAGTAGACGGCACATGAAGAGGGGGCTGACAGTGTACAGTGAGCTCAGAGCGACCATCATCCGGGAGTAGACGGCACATAAAGAGGAGGCTGACAGTGTACACTGAGCTCAGAGCGACCATCATCTGGGAGGAGACGGCACATGAAGAGGGGGCTGACAGTGTACAGTGAGCTCAGAGCGACCATCATCCGGGAGGAGACGGCACATGAAGAGGGGGCTGACAGTGTACAGTGAGCTCAGAACGACCATCATCCGGGAGTAGACGGCACATGAAGAGGGGGCTGACAGTGTACAGTGAGCTCAAAGCGCCCATCATCCGGGAGTAGACGGCACATGAAGAGGAGGTTGACAGTATACAGTGAGCTCAGAGCAACCATCATCCGGGAGGAGACGGCACATGAAGAGGACGTTGACAGTATACAGTGAGCTCAGAGCGACCATCATCCGGGAGGAGACGGCACATGAAGAGGAGGCTGACAGTGTACAGTGAGCTCAGAGCGACCATCATCCGGGAGGAGACGGCACATGAAGAGGTGGCTGACAGTGTACAGTGAGCTCAGAACGACCATCATCCGGGAGTAGACGGCACATGAAGAGGGGGCTGACAGTGTACAGTGAGCTCAGAGCGGCCATCATCCGGGAGTAGACGGCACATGAAGAGGAGGTTGACAGTATACAGTGAGCTCAGAGCAACCATCATCCGGGAGGAGACGGCACATGAAGAGGAGGCTGACAGTGTACAGTGAGCTCAGAGCGACCATCATCCGGGAGGAGACGGCACATGAAGAGGTGGCTGACAGTGTACAGTGAGCTCAGAGCGACCATCATCCGGGAGGACACGGCACATGAAGAGGGGGCTGACAGTGTACAGTGAGCTCAGAGTGACCATCATCCGGGAGGAGACGGCACATGAAGAGGAGGCTGACAGTGTACAGTGAGCTCAGAGCGACCATCACTCGGGAGGAGACGGCACATGAAGAGGTGGCTGACAGTGTACAGTGAGCTCAGAGCGACCATCATCCGGGAGGAGACGGCACATGAAGAGGGGGCTGACAGTATACAGTGAGCTCAGAGCAACCATCATCCGGGAGTTGACGGCACATGAAGAGGAGGTTGACAGTATACAGTGAGCTCAGAGCGACCATCATCCGGGAGGAGACGGCACATGAAGAGGAGGCTGACAGTGTACAGTGAGCTCAGAGCGACCATCATCCGGGAGGAGACGGCACATGAAGAGGTGGCTGACAGTGTACAGTGAGCTCAGAACGACCATCATCCAGGAGTAGACGGCACATGAAGAGGGGGCTGACAGTGTACAGTGAGCTCAGAACGGCCATCATCCGGGAGTAGACGGCACATGAAAGGAGGTTGACAGTATACATTGAGCTCAGAGCAACCATCATCCGGGAGGTGACGGCACATGAATAGGAGGCTGACAGTGTACAGTGAGCTCAGAGCGACCATCATCCGGGAGGAGACGGCACATGAAGAGGTGGCTGACAGTGTACAGTGAGCTCAGAGCGACCATCATCCGGGAGGACACGGCACATGAAGAGGGGGCTGACAGTGTACAGTGAGCTCAGAGCGACCATCATCCGGGAGGAGACGGCACATGAAGAGGGGGCTGACAGTGTACAGTGAGCTCAGAGCGACCATCACCCGGGAGTAGACGGCACATGAAGAGGGGGCTGACAGTGTACAGTGAGCTCAGAGCGACCATCATCCGGGAGTAGACGGCACATAAAGAGGAGGCTGACAGTGTACAGTGAGCTCAGAGCGACCATCATCTGGGAGGAGACGGCACATGAAGAGGGGGCTGACAGTGTACAGTGAGCTCAGAGCGACCATCATCCGGGAGGAGACGGCACATGAAGAGGGGGCTGACAGTGTACAGTGAGCTCAGAACGACCATCATCCGGGAGTAGACGGCACATGAAGAGGGGGCTGACAGTGTACAGTGAGCTCAGAGCGGCCATCATCCGGGAGTAGACGGCACATGAAGAGGAGGTTGACAGTATACAGTGAGCTCAGAGCAACCATCATCCGGGAGGAGACGGCACATGAAGAGGAGGTTGACAGTATACAGTGAGCTCAGAGCGACCATCATCCGGGAGGAGACGGCACATGAAGAGGAGGCTGACAGTGTACAGTGAGCTCAGAGCGACCATCATCCGGGAGTAGACGGCACATGAAGAGGGGGCTGACAGTGTACAGTGAGCTCAGAGCGACCATCATCCAGGAGGAGACGGCACATGAAGAGGGGGCTGACAGTGTACAGTGAGCTCAGAGCGACCATCATCCGGGAGTAGACGGCACATGAAGAGGGGGCTGACAGTGTACATTGAGCTCAGAGCGACCATCATCCAGGAGGAGACGGCACATGAAGAGGAGGCTGACAGTGTACAGTGAGCTCAGAGCGACCATCATCCGGGAGGAGACGGCACATGAAGAGGTGGCTGACAGTGTACAGTGAGCTCAGAGCAACCATCATCCGGGAGGACACGGCACATGAAGAGGGGGCTGACAGTGTACAGTGAGCTCAGAGCGACCATCATCCGGGAGGAGACGGCACATGAAGAGGGGGCTGACAGTGTACAGTGAGCTCAGAGCGACCATCATACGGGAGTAGACGGCACATGAAGAGGGGGCTGACAGTGTACAGTGAGCTCAGAGCGACCATCATCCAGGAGGAGACGGCACATGAAGAGGGGGCTGACAGTGTACAGTGAGCTCAGAGCGACCATCATCCGGGAGTAGACGGCACATGAAGAGGGGGCTGACAGTGTACATTGAGCTCAGAGCGACCATCATCCAGGAGGAGACGGCACATGAAGAGGGGGCTGACAGTGTACAGTGAGCTCAGAGCAACCATTATCCGGGAGCAGACGGCACATGAAGAGGGGGCTGACAGTGTACAGTGAGCTCAGAGCGACCATCATCCGGGAGCAGACGGCACATGAAGAGGGGGCTGACAGTGTACAGTGAGCTCAGAGCGACCATCATCCGGGAGTAGACGGCACATGAAGAGAGGGCTGACAGTGTACATTGAACTCAGAGCGACCATCATCCGGGAGGAGACGGCACATGAAGAGGAGGCTGACAGTGTACAGTGAGCTCAGAGCGACCATCATCCGGGAGGAGACGGCACATTAAGAGGTGGCTGACAGTGTACAGTGAGCTCAGAGCGACCATCATCCGGGAGGACACGGCACATGAAGAGGGGGCTGACAGTGTACAGTGAGCTCAGAGCGACCATCATCCGGGAGGAGACGGCACATGAAGAGGGGGCTGACAGTGTACAGTGAGCTCAGAGCGACCATCATCCGGGAGGAGACGGCACATGAAGAGGGGGCTGACAGTGTACAGTGAGCTCAGAGCGACCATCATCCGGGAGTAGACGGCACATGAAGAGGGGGCTGACAGTGTACAGTGAGCTCAGAGCGACCATCATCCAGGAGGAGACGGCACATGAAGAGGGGGCTGACAGTGTACAGTGAGCTCAGAGCGACCATCATCCGGGAGTAGACGGCACATGAAGAGGGGGCTGACAGTGTACATTGAGCTCAGAGCGACCATCATCCTGGAGGAGACGGCACATGAAGAGGGGGCTGACAGTGTACAGTGAGCTCAGAGCGACCATTATCCGGGAGTAGACGGCACATGAAGAGGGGGCTGACAGTGTACAGTGAGCTCAGAGCGACCATCATCCGGGAGGAGACGTCACATGAAGAGGAGGCTGACAGTGTACAGTGAGCTCAGAGCGACCATCATCCGGGAGGAGACGGCACATGAAGAGGTGGCTGACAGTGTACAGTGAGCTCAGAGCAACCATCATCCGGGAGGACACGGCACATGAAGAGGGGGCTGACAGTGTACAGTGAGCTCAGAGCGACCATCATCCGGGAGGAGACGGCACATGAAGAGGGGGCTGACAGTGTACAGTGAGCTCAGAGCGACCATCATCCGGGAGTAGACGGCACATGAAGAGGGGGCTGACAGTGTACAGTGAGCTCAGAGCGACCATCATCCAGGAGGAGACCGCACATGAAGAGGGGGCTGACAGTGTACAGTGAGCTCAGAGCGACCATCATCCGGGAGTAGACGGCACATGAAGAGGGGGCTGACAGTGTACATTGAGCTCAGAGCGACCATCATCCAGGAGGAGACGGCACATGAAGAGGAGGCTGACAGTGTACAGTGAGCTCAGAGCGACCATCATCCGGGAGGAGACGGCACATGAAGAGGTGGCTGACAGTGTACAGTGAGCTCAGAGCAACCATCATCCGGGAGGACACGGCACATGAAGAGGGGGCTGACAGTGTACAGTGAGCTCAGAGCGACCATCATCCGGGAGTAGACGGCACATGAAGAGAGGGCTGACAGTGTACATTGAGCTCAGAGCGACCATCATCCGGGAGGAGACGGCACATGAAGAGGAGGCTGACAGTGTACAGTGAGCTCAGAGCGACCATCATCCGGGAGGAGACGGCACATGAAGAGGTGGCTGACAGTGTACAGTGAGCTCAGAGCGACCATCATCCGGGAGGACACGGCACATGAAGAGGGGGCTGACAGTGTACAGTGAGCTCAGAGCGACCATCATCCGGGAGGAGACGGCACATGAAGAGGGGGCTGACAGTGTACAGTGAGCTCAGAGCGACCATCATCCGGGAGGAGACGGCACATGAAGAGGGGGCTGACAGTGTACAGTGAGCTCAGAGCGACCATCATCCAGGAGGAGACGGCACATGAAGAGGGGGCTGACAGTGTACAGTGAGCTCAGAGCGACCATCATCCGGGAGTAGACGGCACATGAAGAGGGGGCTGACAGTGTACAGTGAGCTCAGAGCGACCATCATCCAGGAGGAGACGGCACATGAAGAGGGGGCTGACAGTGTACAGTGAGCTCAGAGCGACCATCATCCGGGAGTAGACGGCACATGAAGAGGGGGCTGACAGTGTACATTGAGCTCAGAGCGACCATCATCCAGGAGGAGACGGCACATGAAGAGGGGGCTGACAGTGTACAGTGAGCTCAGAGCGACCATTATCCGGGAGTAGACGGCACATGAAGAGGGGGCTGACAGTGTACAGTGAGCTCAGAGCGACCATCATCCGGGAGGAGACGTCACATGAAGAGGAGGCTGACAGTGTACAGTGAGCTCAGAGCGACCATCATCCGGGAGGAGACGGCACATGAAGAGGTGGCTGACAGTGTACAGTGAGCTCAGAGCAACCATCATCCGGGAGTAGACGGCACATGAAGAGGTGGCTGACAGTATACAGTGAGCTCAGAGCGACCATCATCCGGGAGGAGACGGCACATGAAGAGGGGGCTGACAGTGTACAGTGAGCTCAGAGCGACCATTATCCGGGAGGAGACGGCATATGAAGCGCACGATTCTTCTTTTATCAGCTGGATAATAAAATTGATTATTTTCTCCGTGTCGCGGCGTGCGGACGGTCGCAGCGCCCCATTCACAATCATCAATAGTTAATTACATTTGTCAAGGTTACGCCGCGATCTAATTAGTGCCTCAGAAAAGCGTGTTTTTCCCTGACGTCGCGTCCCGTGTATTTACAGTAATTACATTCAGCGGCGTCGGCATTGGATCTATTATTGGGGGGGGGGGCGCCCACAAAGGACGGTTGATGAATCCAAGTCCAAAATGGATTCAAAGGATTCCAACTCGCAGCCAACATTGACATTTAAAAAAATCTCGTTTCAAATGAGATAAGAGATCAGCGGCGGCGCCGGAAGCTCCTGATTAAGGCAATTTAAATGCTCGCAAAGTGGCGAGATTAAAATCAAATAAGAGACGACCGTTTCCAGCTCCACTTATCTGTCCCTTAACTAGCAGCAAGCAGAGGATTGTGGGTAATGTCTTCTGCGTCAATTACCTGAGGTGGAATTTTAGGGTGAAGCTCAATAATTACAGAATTATCAATCCGAGCGGCTCAGCTCAATGCGCTGAAGATAGAGCGCGCGTGACGGCGGGAGGCTGCCTGGAGCGCACAATGACTCTGCGGCGCACGCTGATCGCTCGCACTCATGTTTGTCAGGCGACAACTTGTGTCCTAAGTGAAAGGAAGACACTTCTGGGAGCAGCGGGGAAGATAATGAGCTGCCGCCTCCGCCACCGCGGCCACACACACAACCGCCGGCGCTCTCTAGTAATTACGACGTCATTAAAGGGCCGGTCCTGTAAATAAAGCTGCATCACTGTGTAATGGAGGATTCATCAGGTTCCTAATACACCTTGTGGTTGAGTTCTTCACCATTTTCAAGATCTCTGCTTGCTGTTATTGAATACCAATCATCAAGTGAGGCTCCTATTAGAATAGTATAATAGGGCCCGTGACCACAACCACATGGAAACACAAAAAATACAAAATTTAGAGAAAATTTAAAGATCAACTGTGAAATCTCAGCTCTACTGTAAACTTTATAGCATCATGCAGCTCTGGATGTGACTGGAGTATACGACAAGATGTAACGGCAGAATTGTAACTGCAGATCTGGATGTGACTGGAGTATAAGATATAATGTAACAGAGAACTGTGACTGCAGCTCTAGGGGTGACTGGAGTATAAGACATGCTGTAACAGCAGAATAGTGACTGCAGTTCTAGATGTGACTAGAGTATAAGACATGATATAACCAAAATTGTGACTGCAGCTCTGATTGTCACTGGAGTATAAGACATTAAGTAACAGCAGAATTGTGACTTCAGCTCTGGATGTGACTAGAGCATAAGACAGTACTTAACAGCAGAATTGAGACTGCAGCTCTGGAGGTGACTGGAGTATAAGACATGATGTAACAGCAGAATTGGGACATCAGCTCTGATTGTGACTGGAGTATAAGGCATGATGTATGACACATGACATGTTATTATGTAACTCTATATTTGTATGTAGTGAGCTCCCCCTAGTGGTGGCTGCAGGCAGCAGAATGTTATCATGTAACTCTATGGGAGCTGTATATATCAGTATGTAGTGAGCCCCCCCTAGTGGTGGCTGCAGGCAGCAGAATGTTATCATGTAAGTATATGGGAGCTGTATATATCTGTATGTAGTGAGCTCCCCCTAGTGGTGACTGCAGGTAGCAGAATGTTATCATGTAACTCTATGGGAGCTGTATATATCTGCATGTAGTGAGCTCCGCAAAGTGGTGACTGCAGGCAGCAGAATGTTATCATGTAACTCTATGGGAGCTGTATATATCTGTATGTAGTGATGTCCCCCTAGTGGTGGCTGCAGGCAGCAGAATGTTATCATGTAACTCTATGGGTGCTGTATATACCTGTATGTAGTGAGCTCCCTCTAGTGGTGACTGCAGGCAGCAGAATGTTATCATGTAACTCTAAGGGAGCTGTATATATCTGTATGTAGTGAGCTCCCCCTAGTGGTGGCTGCAGGCAGCAGAATGTTATCATGTAACTCTATGGGAGCTGTATATATCTGTATGTAGTGAGCTCCCTCTAGTGGTGGCTGCAGGCAGCATAATGTTATCATGTAAGTATATGGGAGCTGTATATATCGGTATGTAGTGAGCTCCCCCTAGTGGTGGCTGCAGGCAGCAGAATCTTATCATGTAACTCTATGGGAGCTGTATATATCTGTATGTAGTGAGCTCCCTCTAGTGGTGGCTGCAGGCAGCATAATGTTATCATGTAAGTATATGGGAGCTGTATATATCTGTATGTAGTGAGCTCCCCCTAGTGGTGACTGCAGGCAGCAGAATCTTATCATGTAACTCTATGGGAGCTGTATATATCTGTATGTAGTGAGCTCCCCCTAGTGGTGACTGCAGGCAGCAGAATGTTATCATGTAAGTATGGGAGCTGTATATATCTGTATGTAGTGAGCTCCCCCTAGTGGTGACTGTAGGCAGAAGAATGTTATCATGTAACTCTATGGGAGCTGTATATATCTGTATGTAGTGAGCTCCCTCTAGTGGTGGCTGCAGGCAGCATAATGTTATCATGTAAGTATATGGGAGCTGTATATATCTGTATGTAGTGAGCTCCCCCTAGTGGTGACTGCAGGCAGCAGAATCTTATCATGTAACTCTATGGGAGCTGTATATATCTGTATGTAGTGAGCTCCCCCTAGTGGTGACTGCAGGCAGCAGAATGTTATCATGTAAGTATGGGAGCTGTATATATCTGTATGTAGTGAGCTCCCCCTAGTGGTGACTGTAGGCTGAAGAATGTTATCATGTAACTCTATGGGAGCTGTATATATCTGTATGTAGTGAGCTCCCCCTAGTGGTGGCTGCAGGCAGCATAATGTTATCATGTAAGTATATGGGAGCTGTATATATCTGTATGTAGTGAGCTCCCCCTAGTGGTGACTGCAGGCAGCAGAATGATATCATATAACTCTAAGGGAGCTGTATATATCTGTATGTAGTGAGCTCCCCCTAGTGGTGGCTTCAGGCAGCAGAATGTTATCATGTAACTCTATGGGAGCTGTATATATCAGTATGTAGTGGGTTCCCCCTAGTGGTGGCTGCAGGCAGCAGAATGTTATCATGTAACTCTATGGGAGCTGTATATATCTGTATGTAGTGAGCTCCCCCTAGTGGTGACTGTAGGCAGCAGAATGTTATCATGTAACTCTATGGGAGCTGTATATATCTGTATGTAGTGAGCTCCCCCTAGTGGTGGCTGCAGGCAGCAGAATGATATCATGTAACTCTATGGGAGCTGTATATATCAGTATGTAGTGGGTTCCCCCTAGTGGTGGCTGCAGGCAGCAGAATCTTATCATGTAACTCTATGGGAGCTGTATATATCTGTATGTAGTGAGCTCCCCCTAGTGGTGACTGCAGGCAGCAGAATGTTATCATGTAAGTATGGGAGCTGTATATATCTGTATGTAGTGAGCTCCCCCTAGTGGTGACTGTAGGCTGAAGAATGTTATCATGTAACTCTATGGGAGCTGTATATATCTGTATGTAGTGAGCTCCCCCTAGTGGTGGCTGCAGGCAGCATAATGTTATCATGTAAGTATATGGGAGCTGTATATATCTGTATGTAGTGAGCTCCCCCTAGTGGTGACTGCAGGCAGCAGAATGATATCATATAACTCTAAGGGAGCTGTATATATCTGTATGTAGTGAGCTCCCCCTAGTGGTGGCTTCAGGCAGCAGAATGTTATCATGTAACTCTATGGGAGCTGTATATATCAGTATGTAGTGGGTTCCCCCTAGTGGTGGCTGCAGGCAGCAGAATGTTATCATGTAACTCTATGGGAGCTCTATATATCTGTATGTAGTGAGCTCCCCCTAGTGGTGACTGTAGGCAGCAGAATGTTATCATGTAACTCTATGGGAGCTGTATATATCTGTATGTAGTGAGCTCCCCCTAGTGGTGGCTGCAGGCAGCAGAATGATATCATGTAACTCTATGGGAGCTGTATATATCAGTATGTAGTGGGTTCCCCCTAGTGGTGGCTGCAGGCAGCAGAATCTTATCATGTAACTCTATGGGAGCTGTATATATCTGTATGTAGTGAGCTCCCTCTAGTGGTGACTGCAGGCAGCAGAATATTATCGTGTAACTCTATGGGAGCTGTATATATCAGTATGTAGTGGGTTCCCCCTAGTGGTGACTGTAGGCAGCAGAATGTTATCATGTAACTCTATGGGAGCTGTATATATCTGTATGTAGTGAGCTCCCCCTAGTGGTGACTGTAGGCAGAAGAATGTTATCATGTAACTCTATGGGAGCTGTATATATCTGTATGTAGTGAGCTCCCCCTAGTGGTGGCTGCAGGCAGCAGAATGTTATCATGTAACTCTATGGGAGCTGTATATATCAGTATGTAGTGGGTTCCCCTAGTGGTGGCTTCAGGCAGCAGAATGTTATCATGTAACTCTATGGGAGCTGTATATATCAGTATGTAGTGGGTTCCCCCTAGTGGTGGCTGCAGGCAGCAGAATGTTATCATGTAACTCTATGGGAGCTGTATATATCAGTATGTAGTGGGTTCCCCTAGTGGTGGCTGCAGGCAGCAGAATGTTATCATGTAACTCTATGGGAGCTGTATATATCAGTATGTAGGGACCTCCCCCTAGTGCATTCCTTATTGTATCACTGGTTTTATCACTGGTTGTGAAACCAAAACCTAAATCCATAGTCTCAGAAAAATTATCCATAAAGTAACAGTACAAAAATGATTGTATTGATGGATATTGGACAGAAATCAGTTGACCACAACTGCAAACAACTTATACACAATAGACGTATGAAATGATAAAATCAGAGTGTGGTAGAGCAGTGGAGGAAACAGCAGGTTGTAATATCTACAGAAAGTACAGAGACTGCAGATGGGAGGCATAGGTATGCATATAGACAGTATAATATAGAGGAGTATAATGCAAGTGAACAGTAAATACTGACACTCCTCCAGTTCAGTCAAGCATTTGAACTTTTTTTACACAATACATATCAGTGTAGATGCTTCAAACTACATGGAAGGTAAAATCTTGGTAATGGTCACATATATTTATAATCCCACATGGAGAAAGAATAATATAAAGTTTAAAGTCATAACAATGTGGGATAGAAGCTTTACAGATACTGCAGACAGGCCTCCCGCCGCGTCCTCTCACCGCACCCTCCAACACGCGTTTCACAATCCTTCTCCTGGGGGAGTGAGGTGAGAGGGCAGAGAGGAGGTGTTTATATGGGCAGATATTCAGCTACTCAGTGATATTATAAATGTGTCAGGTGTTACCAACATGGCGCTCCTCACGCACCCACGCCATCCTCCACGCATCCACGCCATCCTCCACGAATCCACGCCATCCTCCACGCATCCACGCCATCCTCCACGCATCCACGCCATCCTCCACGCATCCACTCCATCCTCCACGCATCCACGCCATCCTCCACGCATCCACGCCATCCTCCACGCCATCCTCCACGCATCCACGCCATCCTCCACGCATCCACGCCATCCTCCACGCCATCCTCCACGCATCCACGCCATCCTCCACGCATCCACGCCATCCTCCACGCATCCACGCCATCCTCCACGCCATCCTCCACGCATCCACGCCATCCTCCACGCATCCACGCCATCCTCAACGCATCCACGCCATCCTCCACGCATCCACGCCATCCTCCACGCATCCACGCCATCCTCCACGCATCCACGCCATCCTCCACGCATCCACGCCATCCTCCACGCATCCACGCCATCCCGAACAGAGGGAATCTAGCGACGCCCACCACTTCCGCCAAACCGCGCTGTCGGCATGCTCAGAGAAGCGGATATGACGACATCCATCCCAGCGGCGGGACCGCGCATGTGCAGTGAGCGCACAATAACACAGTGGCCATCTTACCCAGTGGCAATTAGGCAAGAATCGCTATTGTGGTTAAGGGCATTGCATATATACCTGGAAAATCAATAGGGGCAATATAGGGGAGCAGCCATATAAACCCTGGACTAATACCAGACCAATATACCGACAGAAACAAAGTTCTAGAAATGCACAATTAGGAATAATTCTGGATGTTTGTAGTCGAAATAGTATCTGACGAACCAAAGTAGTCCCAGAATATTGGAATGTTATTGCGGATAATAAATCTGTATAAACACAGACAATAATAATAATAACAACAAGTATTCACGAGACCCAAATATTACAGTGATGATACGGTGTGAAGAAGAGCAAAGTATGTGCTGATGGTGAAATGTCTATAGAAATATTAAGATGGAAATAATAGAAGTTTGTGCCGATATGAAAGAATGACATTGATATTTACCTAAATTATCCGCGCACGGATGTGAAGCGTATACAAGAATATACAGAAAAGCGTAAAGATAAGGCCATGTTCACACGGAGTATTTCGGGGGAGGAATATCTGCCTCAAAATTCCACTTGGAACTTTGAGGCAGATTTTCCTCTCCCTGCACGCCGATTTTCGCTGCGATTCTCGCGCCGTTTTTCGCCCGCGGCCATTGAGCGCCGCGGGCATAAAACAGCGCGAAATACGCTTTCTCCTGCCTCCCATTGAAGTCAATGGGAGGTCAGAGGCGGAAGCGCCCGAGGATAGGGCATGTCGCTTCTTTTTCCCGCGAGGCAGTTTTACTGCTCGCGGGAAAAAGACGCCGACGCCTCCCATTGAAATCAATGGGAGGCGTTCTCGGGCCGTTTTTGCCGAGTTTTGCGAAGCGGCTTCCGCGTAAAAAAACTCGGCAAAATACTCCGTGTGAACATCCCCTAAAACAGAATCCGCCAGTGCTACTAAAAGAGAGAAATAAAAAATAATAAAACCAAAAAACAGTAAAGGAATAATAGATGTTAATAAATAAACAATGTGGCCGTCAATAATACAACATGAGGACATTGTTATAATCCAGATGGAGATACAATGATTGGTGGAGTCGTCCGCATTATTATATGTTATACATTCATATTCCATACTAAGAAAAATGAGTAACGCATAACGGAATAAGAGTATATAATGTTCATATACAGTCCATCACTCATAGAGTATATAATGTTCAGGTACAATCCATCACTCATAGAGTATATAATGTTCAGGTACAGTCCATCACTCATAGAGTATATAATGTTCAGATACAGTCCATCACTCATAGAGTATATAACGTTCAGGTACAGTCCATCACTCATAGAGTATATAATGTTCAGGTACAGTCCATCACTCATAGAGTATATAATGTTCAGATACAGTCCATCACTCATAGAGTATATAATGTTCAGGTACAATCCATCACTCATAGAGTATATAATGTTCAAGTACAGTCCATCACTCATAGAGTATATAATGTTCATACACAGTCCATCACTCATAGAGTATATAATGTTCAGGTACAATCCATCACTCATAGAGTATATAATGTTCAGGTACAGTCCATCACTCATAGAGTATATAATGTTCAGGTACAGTCCATCACTCATAGAGTATATAATGTTCAGGTACAGTCCATCACTCATAGAGTATATAATGTTCAGATACAGTCCATCACTCATAGAGTATATAATGTTCATATACAGTCCATCACTCATAGAGTATATCATGTTCAGGTACAGTCCATCACTCATAGAGTATATAATGTTCAGGTACAGTCCATCACTCATAGAGTATATAATGTTCAGATACAGTCCATAACTCATAGAGTATATAATGTTCAGATACAGTCCATCACTCATAGAGTATATAATGTTCATATACAGTCCATCACTCATAGAGTATATAATGTTCAGGTACAGTCCATCACTCATAGAGTATATAATGTTCAGGTACAGTCCATCACTCATAGAGTATATAATGTTCAGGTACAGTCCATCACTCATAGAGTATATAATGTTCAGATACAGTCCATCACTCATAGAGTATATAATGTTCAGGTACAGTCCATCACTCATAGAGTATATAATGTTCAGGTACAGTCCATCACTCATAGAGTATATAATGTTCAGATACAGTCCATCACTCATAGAGTATATAATGTTCAGGTACAATCCATCACTCATAGAGTATATAATGTTCAGGTACAGTCCATCACTCATAGAGTATATAATGTTCATACACAGTCCATCACTCATAGAGTATATAATGTTCAGGTACAATCCATCACTCATAGAGTATATAATGTTCAGGTACAGTCCATCACTCATAGAGTATATAATGTTCAGGTACAGTCCATCACTCATAGAGTATATAATGTTCAGGTACAGTCCATCACTCATAGAGTATATAATGTTCAGATACAGTCCATCACTCATAGAGTATATAATGTTCATATACAGTCCATCACTCATAGAGTATATCATGTTCAGGTACAGTCCATCACTCATAGAGTATATAATGTTCAGGTACAGTCCATCACTCATAGAGTATATAATGTTCAGATACAGTCCATCACTCATAGAGTATATAATGTTCAGATACAGTCCATCACTCATAGAGTATATAATGTTCAGATACAGTCCATCACTCATAGAGTATATAATGTTCATATACAGTCCATCACTCATAGAGTATATAATGTTCAGGTACAGTCCATCACTCATAGAGTATATAATGTTCAGGTACAGTCCATCACTCATAGAGTATATAATGTTCAGGTACAGTCCATCACTCATAGAGTATATAATGTTCAGATACAGTCCATCACTCATAGAGTATATCATGTTCAGGTACAGTCCATCACTCATAGAGTATATAATGTTCAGGTACAGTCCATCACTCATAGAGTATATAATGTTCAGATACAGTCCATCACTCATAGAGTATATAATGTTCAGATACAGTCCATCACTCATAGAGTATATAATGTTCATATACAGTCCATCACTCATAGAGTATATAATGTTCAGGTACAGTCCATCACTCATAGAGTATATAATGTTCAGGTACAGTCCATCACTCATAGAGTATATAATGTTCAGGTACAGTCCATCACTCATAGAGTATATAATGTTCAGATACAGTCCATCACTCATAGAGTATATAACGTTCAGGTACAGTCCATCACTCATAGAGTATATAATGTTCAGGTACAGTCCATCACTCATAGAGTATATAATGTTCAGATACAGTCCATCACTCATAGAGTATATAATGTTCAGGTACAATCCATCACTCATAGAGTATATAATGTTCAGGTACAGTCCATCACTCATAGAGTATATAATGTTCATACACAGTCCATCACTCATAGAGTATATAATGTTCAGGTACAATCCATCACTCATAGAGTATATAATGTTCAGGTACAGTCCATCACTCATAGAGTATATAATGTTCAGGTACAGTCCATCACTCATAGAGTATATAATGTTCAGGTACAGTCCATCACTCATAGAGTATATAATGTTCAGATACAGTCCATCACTCATAGAGTATATAATGTTCATATACAGTCCATCACTCATAGAGTATATCATGTTCAGGTACAGTCCATCACTCATAGAGTATATAATGTTCAGGTACAGTCCATCACTCATAGAGTATATAATGTTCAGATACAGTCCATCACTCATAGAGTATATAATGTTCAGATACAGTCCATCACTCATAGAGTATATAATGTTCAGATACAGTCCATCACTCATAGAGTATATAATGTTCAGGTACAATCCATCACTCATAGAGTATATAATGTTCAGGTACAGTCCATCACTCATAGAGTATATAATGTTCATACACAGTCCATCACTCATAGAGTATATAATGTTCAGGTACAATCCATCACTCATAGAGTATATAATGTTCAGGTACAGTCCATCACTCATAGAGTATATAAAGTTCAGGTACAGTCCATCACTCATAGAGTATATAATGTTCAGGTACAGTCCATCACTCATAGAGTATATAATGTTCAGATACAGTCCATCACTCATAGAGTATATAATGTTCATATACAGTCCA
Source organism: Rhinoderma darwinii (assembly GCF_050947455.1). NCBI lineage: Eukaryota > Metazoa > Chordata > Amphibia > Anura > Rhinodermatidae > Rhinoderma > Rhinoderma darwinii. The sequence goes on from NW_027461743.1 coordinate 615,612, forward strand.
TCACTCATAGAGTATATCATGTTCAGGTACAGTCCATCACTCATAGAGTATATAATGTTCAGATACAGTCCATCACTCATAGAGTATATAATGTTCAGATACAGTCCATCACTCATAGAGTATATAATGTTCAGATACAGTCCATCACTCATAGAGTATATAATGTTCAGATACAGTCCATCACTCATAGAGTATATAATGTTCATATACAGTCCATCACTCATAGAGTATATAATGTTCAGGTACAGTCCATCACTCATAGAGTATATAATGTTCAGGTACAGTCCATCACTCATAGAGTATATAATGTTCAGGTACAGTCCATCACTCATAGAGTATATAATGTTCAGATACAGTCCATCACTCATAGAGTATATCATGTTCAGGTACAGTCCATCACTCATAGAGTATATAATGTTCAGGTACAGTCCATCACTCATAGAGTATATAATGTTCAGATACAGTCCATCACTCATAGAGTATATAATGTTCAGATACAGTCCATCACTCATAGAGTATATAATGTTCATATACAGTCCATCACTCATAGAGTATATAATGTTCAGGTACAGTCCATCACTCATAGAGTATATAATGTTCAGGTACAGTCCATCACTCATAGAGTATATAATGTTCAGGTACAGTCCATCACTCATAGAGTATATAATGTTCAGATACAGTCCATCACTCATAGAGTATATAACGTTCAGGTACAGTCCATCACTCATAGAGTATATAATGTTCAGGTACAGTCCATCACTCATAGAGTATATAATGTTCAGATACAGTCCATCACTCATAGAGTATATAATGTTCAGGTACAATCCATCACTCATAGAGTATATAATGTTCAGGTACAGTCCATCACTCATAGAGTATATAATGTTCATACACAGTCCATCACTCATAGAGTATATAATGTTCAGGTACAATCCATCACTCATAGAGTATATCATGTTCAGGTACAGTCCATCACTCATAGAGTATATAATGTTCAGGTACAGTCCATCACTCATAGAGTATATAATGTTCAGATACAGTCCATCACTCATAGAGTATATAATGTTCAGATACAGTCCATCACTCATAGAGTATATAATGTTCATATACAGTCCATCACTCATAGAGAATATAATGTTCAGGTACAGTCCATCACTCATAGAGTATATAATGTTCAGGTACAGTCCATCACTCATAGAGTATATAATGTTCAGGTACAGTCCATCACTCATAGAGTATATAATGTTCAGGTACAGTCCATCACTCATAGAGTATATAATGTTCAGGTACAGTCCATCACTCATAGAGTATATAATGTGCAGGTACAGTCCATCACTCATAGAGTATATAATGTTCATATACAGTCCATCACTCATAGAGTATATAATGTTCAGGTACAGTCCATCACTCATAGAGCATATAATGTTCAGATACAGTCCATCACTCATAGAGTATATAATGTTCATATACAGTCCATCACTCATAGAGTATATAATGTTCAGATACAGTCCATCACTCATAGAGTATATAATGTTCAGATACAGTCCATCACTCATAGAGTATATAATGTTCAGGCACAATCCATCACTCATAGAGTATATAATGTTCAGGTACAGTCCATCACTCATAGAGTATATAATGTTCAGGTACAGTCCATCACTCATAGAGTATATAATGTTCAGGTACAATCCATCACTCATAGACTATATAATGTTCAGGTACAGTCCATCACTCATAGAGTATATAATGTTCAGGTACAGTCCATCACTCATAGAGTATATAATGTTCAGGTACAGTCCATCACTCATAGAGTATATAATGTTCAGGTACAATCCATCACTCATAGAGTATATAATGTTCAGGTACAGTCCATCACTCATAGAGTATATAATGTTCAGGTACAGTCCATCACTCATAGAGTATATAATGTTCAGGTACAATCCATCACTCATAGAGTATATAACGTTCAGGTACAGTCCATCACTCATAGAGTATATAATGTTTAGGTACAATCCATCACTCATAGAGTATATAATGTTCAGTTACAGTCCATCACTCATAGAGTATATAATGTTCAGTTACAGTCCATCACTCATAGAGTATATAATGTTCAGGTACAGTCCATCACTCATAGAGTATATAATGTTCAGGTACAGTCCATCACTCATAGAGTATATAATGTGCAGGTACAGTCCATCATTTATAGAGTATATAATGTTCATATACAGTCCATCACTCATAGAGTATATAATGTTCAGGTACAGTCCATCACTCATAGAGTATATAATGTTCAGGTACAGTCCATCACTCATAGAGTATATAATGTTCATATACAGTCCATCACTCATAGAGTATATAATGTTCATATACAGTCCATCACTCATAGAGTATATAATGTTCAGATACAGTCCATCACTCATAGAGTATATAATGTTCAGGTACAGTCCATCACTCATAGAGTATATAATGTTCAGGTACAGTCCATCACTCATAGAGTATATAATGTTCAGATACAGTCCATCACTCATAGAGTATATCATGTTCAGGTACAGTCCATCACTCATAGAGTATATAATGTTCAGGTACAGTCCATCACTCATAGAGTATATAATGTTCAGATACAGTCCATCACTCATAGAGTATATAATGTTCAGGTACAGTCCATCACTCATAGAGTATATAATGTTCAGGTACAGTCCATCACTCATAGAGTATATAATGTTCAGGTACAGTCCATCACTCATAGAGTATATAATGTTCAGATACAGTCCATCACTCATAGAGTATATAATGTTCAGGCACAATCCATCACTCATAGAGTATATAATGTTCAGGTACAGTCCATCACTCATAGAGTATATAATGTTCAGGTACAGTCCATCACTCATAGAGTATATAATGTTCAGGTACAGTCCATCACTCATAGAGTATATAATGTTCAGGTACAATCCATCACTCATAGAGTATATAATGTTCAGGTACAGTCCATCACTCATAGAGTATATAATGTTCAGGTACAGTCCATCACTCATAGAGTATATAATGTTCAGGTACAGTCCATCACTCATAGAGTATATAATGTTCAGGTACAGTCCATCACTCATAGAGTATATAATGTTCAGGTACAATCCATCACTCATAGAGTATATAATGTTCAGGTACAGTCCATCACTCATAGAGTATATAATGTTCAGGTACAGTCCATCACTCATAGAGTATATAATGTTCAGGTACAATCCATCACTCATAGAGTATATAACGTTCAGGTACAGTCCATCACTCATAGAGTATATAATGTTCAGGTACAATCCATCACTCATAGAGTATATAATGTTCAGTTACAGTCCATCACTCATAGAGTATATAATGTTCAGGTACAGTCCATCACTCATAGAGTATATAATGTTCAGGTACAGTCCATCACTCATAGAGTATATAATGTGCAGGTACAGTCCATCACTTATAGAGTATATAATGTTCATATACAGTCCATCACTCATAGAGTATATAATGTTCAGGTACAGTCCATCACTCATAGAGTATATAATGTTCAGGTACAGTCCATCACTCATAGAGTATATAATGTTCATATACAGTCCATCACTCATAGAGTATATAATGTTCAGATACAGTCCATCACTCATAGAGTATATAATGTTCAGATACAGTCCATCACTCATAGAGTATATAATGTTCAGGCACAATCCATCACTCATAGAGTATATAATGTTCAGGTACAGTCCATCACTCATAGAGTATATAATGTTCAGGTACAGTCCATCACTCATAGAGTATATAATGTTCAGATACAGTCCATCACTCATAGAGTATATAATGTTCAGGTACAGTCCATCACTCATAGAGTATATAATGTTCAGGTACAGTCCATCACTCATAGAGTATATAATGTTCAGGCACAATCCATCACTCATAGAGTATATAATGTTCAGGTACAGTCCATCACTCATAGAGTATATAATGTTCAGGTACAGTCCATCACTCATAGAGTATATAATGTTCAGGTACAGTCCATCACTCATAGAGTATATAATGTTCAGGTACAATCCATCACTCATAGAGTATATAATGTTCAGGTACAGTCCATCACTCATAGAGTATATAATGTTCAGATACAGTCCATCACTCATAGAGTATATAATGTTCAGATACAGTCCATCACTCATAGAGTATATAATGTTCAGGCACAATCCATCACTCATAGAGTATATAATGTTCAGGTACAGTCCATCACTCATAGAGTATATAATGTTCAGGTACAGTCCATCACTCATAGAGTATATAATGTTCAGGTACAGTCCATCACTCATAGAGTATATAATGTTCAGGTACAATCCATCACTCATAGAGTATATAATGTTCAGGTACAGTCCATCACTCATAGAGTATATAATGTTCAGGTACAGTCAATCACTCATAGAGTATATAATGTTCAGGTACAATCCATCACTCATAGAGTATATAACGTTCAGGTACAGTCCATCACTCATAGAGTATATAACGTTCAGGTACAATCCATCACTCATAGAGTATATAATGTTCAGTTACAGTCCATCACTCATAGAGTATATAATGTTCAGTTACAGTCCATCACTCATAGAGTATATAATGTTCAGGTACAGTCCATCACTCATAGAGTATATAATGTTCAGGTACAGTCCATCACTCATAGAGTATATAATGTGCAGGTACAGTCCATCACTTATAGAGTAAATAATGTTCATATACAGTCCATCACTCATAGAGTATATAATGTTCAGGTACAGTCCATCACTCATAGAGTATATAATGTTCAGGTACAGTCCATCACTCATAGAGTATATAATGTTCAGATACAGTCCATCACTCATAGAGTATATAATGTTCAGATACAGTCCATCACTCATAGAGTATATAATGTTCAGGTACAATCCATCACTCATAGAGTATATAATGTTCATATACAGTCCATCACTCATAGAGTATATAATGTTCATATACAGTCCATCACTCATAGAGTATATAATGTTCAGATACAGTCCATCACTCATAGAGTATATAATGTTCAGATACAGTCCATCACTCATAGAGTATATATTGTTCAGGCACAATCCATCACTCATAGAGTATATAATGTTCAGGTACAGTCCATCACTGATAGAGTATATAATGTTCAGGTACAGTCCATCACTCATAGAGTATATAATGTTCAGGTACAATCCATCACTCATAGAGTATATAATGTTCAGGTACAGTCCATCACTCATAGAGTATATAATGTTCAGGTACAGTCCATCACTCATAGAGTATATAATGTTCAGGTACAGTCCATCACTCATAGAGTATATAATGTTCAGGTACAATCCATCACTCATAGAGTATATAATGTTCAGGTACAGTCCATCACTCATAGAGTATATAATGTTCAGGTACAGTCCATCACTCATAGAGTATATAATGTTCAGGTACAGTCCATCACTCATAGAGTATATAATGTTCATATACAGTCCATCACTCATAGAGTATATAATGTTCAGATACAGTCCATCACTCATAGAGTATATAATGTTCAGTTACAGTCCATCACTCATAGAGTATATAATGTTCAGATACAATCCATCACTCATAGAGTATATAATGTTCAGGTACAGTCCATCACTCATAGAGTATATAATGTTTAGGTACAGTCCATCACTCATAGAGTATATAATGTTCAGTTACAGTCCATCACTCATAGAGTATATAATGTTCAGGTACAGTCCATCACTCATAGAGTATATAATGTTCAGGTACAATCCATCACTCATAGAGTATATAATGTTCAGTTACAGTCCATCACTCATAGAGTATATAATGTTCAGGTACAGTCCATCACTCATAGAGTATATAATGTTCAGTTACAGTCCATCACTCATAGAGTATATAATGTTCAGGTACAGTCCATCACTCATAGAGTATATAATGTTCAGGTACAATCCATCACTCATAGAGTATATAATGTTCAGTTACAGTCCATCACTCATAGAGTATATAATGTTCAGTTACAGTCCATCACTCATAGAGTATATAATGTTCAGGTACAGTCCATCACTCATAGAGTATATAATGTTCAGGTACACTCCATCACTCATAGAGTATATAATGTGCAGGTACAGTCCATCACTCATAGAGTATATAATGTTCATATACAGTCCATCACTCATAGAGTATATAATGTTCAGGTACAGTCCATCACTCATAGAGTATATAATGTTCAGGTACAGTCCATCACTCATAGAGTATATAATGTTCAGGTACAGTCCATCACTCATAGAGTATATAATGTTCAGGTACAGTCCATCACTCAAAGAGTATATAATGTTCAGGTACAGTCCATCACTCATAGAGTATATAATGTGCAGGTACAGTCCATCACTCATAGAGTATATAATGTTCATATACAGTCCATCACTCATAGAGTATATAATGTTCAGGTACAGTCCATCACTCATAGAGTATATAATGTTCATATACAGTCCATCACTCATAGAGTATATAATGTTCATATACAGTCCATCACTCATAGAGTATATAATGTTCAGATACAGTCCATCACTCATAGAGTATATAATGTTCAGATACAGTCCATCACTCATAGAGTATATAATGTTCAGATACAGTCCATCACTCATAGAGTATATAATGTTCAGGCACAATCCATCACTCATAGAGTATATAATGTTCAGGTACAGTCCATCACTCATAGAGTATATAATGTTCAGGTACAGTCCATCACTCATAGAGTATATAATGTTCAGGTACAATCCATCACTCATAGAGTATATAATGTTCAGGTACAGTACATCACTCATAGAGTATATAATGTTCAGGTACAGTCCATCACTCATAGAGTATATAATGTTCAGGTACAGTCCATCACTCATAGAGTATATAATGTTCAGGTACAATCCATCACTCATAGAGTATATAATGTTCAGGTACAGTCCATCACTCATAGAGTATATAATGTTCAGGTACAGTCCATCACTCATAGAGTATAAAATGTTCAGGTACAATCCATCACTCATAGAGTATATAACGTTCAGGTACAGTCCATCACTCATAGAGTATATAATGTTCAGGTACAATCCATCACTCATAGAGTATATAATGTTCAGTTACAGTCCATCACTCATAGAGTATATAATGTTCAGTTACAGTCCATCACTCATAGAGTATATAATGTTCAGATACAGTCCATCACTCATAGAGTATATAATGTTCAGGTACAATCCATCACTCATAGAGTATATAATGTTCATATACAGTCCATCACTCATAGAGTATATAATTTTCATATACAGTCCATCACTCATAGAGTATATAATGTTCAGATACAGTCCATCACTCATAGAGTATATAATGTTCAGATACAGTCCATCACTCATAGAGTATATAATGTTCAGGCACAATCCATCACTCATAGAGTATATAATGTTCAGGTACAGTCCATCACTCATAGAGTATATAATGTTCAGGTACAGTCCATCACTCATAGAGTATATAATGTTCAGGTACAATCCATCACTCATAGAGTATATAATGTTCAGGTACAGTCCATCACTCATAGAGTATATAATGTTCAGGTACAGTCCATCACTCATAGAGTATATAATGTTCAGGTACAGTCCATCACTCATAGAGTATATAATGTTCAGGTACAGTCCATCACTCATAGCGTATATAATGTTCAGGTACAGTCCATCACTTATAGAGTATATAATGTTCATATACAGTCCATCACTCATAGAGTATATAATGTTCAGGTACAGTCCATCACTCATAGAGTATATAATGTTCAGGTACAGTCCATCACTCATAGAGTATATAATGTTCAGATACAGTCCATCACTCATAGAGTATATAATGTTCAGATACAGTCCATCACTCATAGAGTATATAATGTTCAGGTACAATCCATCACTCATAGAGTATATAATGTTTATATACAGCCCATCACTCATAGAGTATATAATGTTCATAGACAGTCCATCACTCATAGAGTATATAATGTTCAGATACAGTCCATCACTCATAGAGTATATAATGTTCAGATACAGTCCATCACTCATAGAGTATATAATGTTCAGGCACAATCCATCACTCATAGAGTATATAATGTTCAGGTACAGTCCATCACTCATAGAGTATATAATGTTCAGGTACAGTCCATCACTCATAGAGTATATAATGTTTAGGTACAATCCATCACTCATAGAGTATATAATGTTCAGGTACAGTCCATCACTCATAGAGTATATAATGTTCAGGTACAGTCCATCACTCATAGAGTATATAATGTTCAGGTACAGTCCATCACTCATAGAGTATATAATGTTCAGGTACAATCCATCACTTATAGAGTATATAATGTTCAGGTACAGTCCATCACTCATAGAGTATATAATGTTCAGGTACAGTCCATCACTCATAGAGTATATAATGTTCAGGTACAATCCATCACTCATAGAGTATATAACGTTCAGGTACAGTCCATCACTCATAGAGTATATAATGTTCAGGTACAATCCATCACTCATAGAGTATATAACGTTCAGGTACAATCCATCACTCATGGAGTATATAATGTTCAGGTACAATCCATCACTCATAGAGTATATAATGTTCAGTTACAGTCCATCACTCATAGAGTATATAATGTTCAGGTACAGTCTATCACTCATAGAGTATATAATGTTTAGGTACAGTCCATCACTCATAGAGTATATAATGTTCAGTTACAGTCCATCACTCATAGAGTATATAATGTTCAGGTACAGTCCATCACTCATAGAGTATATAATGTTCAGGCACAATCCATCACTCATAGAGTATATAATGTTCAGTTACAGTCCATCACTCATAGAGTATATAATGTTCAGTTACAGTCCATCACTCATAGAGTATATAATGTTCAGGTACAGTCCATCACTCATAGAGTATATAATGTTCAGGTACAGTCCATCACTCATAGAGTATATAATGTGCAGGTACAGTCCATCACTCATAGAGTATATAATGTTCATATACAGTACATCACTCATAGAGTATATAATGTTCAGGTACAGTCTATCACTCATAGAGTATATAATGTTTAGGTACAGTCCATCACTCATAGAGTATATAATGTTCAGTTACAGTCCATCACTCATAGAGTATATAATGTTCAGGTACAGTCCATCACTCATAGAGTATATAATGTTCAGGTACAATCCATCACTCATAGAGTATATAATGTTCAGTTACAGTCCATCACTCATAGAGTATATAATGTTCAGTTACAGTCCATCACTCATAGAGTATATAATGTTCAGGTACAGTCCATCACTCATAGAGTATATAATGTTCAGATACAGTCCATCACTCATAGAGTATATAATGTTCAGGTACAATCCATCACTCATAGAGTATATAATGTTCAGGTACAGTCCATCACTCATAGAGTATATAATGTTCATACACAGTCCATCACTCATAGAGTATATAATGTTCAGGTACAATCCATCACTCATAGAGTATATAATGTTCAGGTACAGTCCATCACTCATAGAGTATATAATGTTCAGGTACAGTCCATCACTCATAGAGTATATAATGTTCAGGTACAGTCCATCACTCATAGAGTATATAATGTGCAGGTACAGTCCATCACTCATAGAGTATATAATGTTCATATACAGTACATCACTCATAGAGTATATAATGTTCAGGTACAGTCCATCACTCATAGAGTATATAATGTTCAGGTACAGTCCATCACTCATAGAGTATATAATGTTCAGGTACAGTCCATCACTCATAGAGTATATAATGTTCAGGTACAGTCCATCACTCATAGAGTATATAATGTGCAGGTACAGTCCATCACTCATAGAGTATATAATGTTCATATACAGTCCATCACTCATAGAGTATATAATGTTCATATACAGTCCATCACTCATAGAGTATATAACGTTCAGGTACAGTCCATCACTCATAGAGTATATAACGTTCAGGTACAATCCATCACTCATAGAGTATATAATGTTCAGTTACAGTCCATCACTCATAGAGTATATAATGTTCAGGTACAATCCATCACTCATAGAGTATATAATGTTCAGGTACAGTCCATCACTCATAGAGTATATAATGTTCAGGTACAGTCCATCACTCATAGAGTATATAATGTTCAGGTACAGTCCATCACTCATAGAGTATATAATGTTCAGGTACAATCCATCACTCATAGAGTATATAATGTTCAGGTACAGTCCATCACTCATAGAGTATATAATGTTCAGGTACAGTCCATCACTCATAGAGTATATAATGTTCAGGTACAATCCATCACTCATAGAGTATATAACGTTCAGGTACAGTCCATCACTCATAGAGTATATAATGTTCAGGTACAATCCATCACTCATAGAGTATATAACGTTCAGGTACAATCCATCACTCATGGAGTATATAATGTTCAGGTACAATCCATCACTCATAGAGTATATAATGTTCATATACAGTCCATCACTCATAGAGTATATAATGTTCAGGTACAGTCCATCACTCATAGAGTATATAATGTTCAGGTACAGTCCATCACTCATAGAGTATATAATGTTCAGGTACAATCCATCACTCATAGAGTATATAACGTTCAGGTACAGTCCATCACTCATAGAGTATATAATGTTCAGGTACAATCCATCACTCATAGAGTATATAACGTTCAGGTACAATCCATCACTCATGGAGTATATAATGTTCAGGTACAATCCATCACTCATAGAGTATATAATGTTCAGTTACAGTCCATCACTCATAGAGTATATAATGTTCAGGTACAGTCTATCACTCATAGAGTATATAATGTTTAGGTACAGTCCATCACTCATAGAGTATATAATGTTCAGTTACAGTCCATCACTCATAGAGTATATAATGTCCAGGTACAGTCCATCACTCATAGAGTATATAATGTTCAGGTACAATCCATCACTCATAGAGTATATAATGTTCAGTTACAGTCCATCACTCATAGAGTATATAATGTTCAGTTACAGTCCATCACTCATAGAGTATATAATGTTCAGGTACAGTCCATCACTCATAGAGTATATAATGTTCAGGTACAGTCCATCACTCATAGAGTATATAATGTGCAGGTACAGTCCATCACTCATAGAGTATATAATGTTCATATACAGTCCATCACTCATAGAGTATATAATGTTCAGGTACAGTCCATCACTCATAGAGTATATAATGTTCAGGTACAGTCCATCACTCATAGAGTATATAATGTTCAGGTACAGTCCATCACTCATAGAGTATATAATGTGCAGGTACAGTCCATCACTCATAGAGTATATAATGTTCATATACAGTCCATCACTCATAGAGTATATAATGTTCAGGTACAGTCCATCACTCATAGAGTATATAATGTTCATATACAGTCCATCACTCATAGAGTATATAATGTTCATATACAGTCCATCACTCATAGAGTATATAATGTTCAGATACAGTCCATCACTCATAGAGTATATAATGTTCAGATACAGTCCATCACTCATAGAGTATATAATGTTCAGGTACAGTCCATCACTCATAGAGTATATAATGTTCAGGTACAATCCATCACTCATAGAGTATATAATGTTCAGGTACAGTCCATCACTCATAGAGTATATAATGTTCAGGTACAGTCCATCACTCATAGAGTATATAATGTTCAGGTACAGTCCATCACTCATAGAGTATATAATGTTCAGTTACAGTCCATCACTCATAGAGTATATAATGTTCAGTTACAGTCCATCACTCATAGAGTATATAATGTTCAGTTACAGTCCATCACTCATAGAGTATATAATGTTCAGGTACAGTCCATCACTCATAGAGTATATAATGTTCAGGTACAGTCCATCACTCATAGAGTATATAATGTGCAGGTACAGTCCATCACTCATAGAGTATATAATGTTCATATACAGTCCATCACTCATAGAGTATATAATGTTCAGGTACAGTCCATCACTCATAGAGTATATAATGTTCAGGTACAGTCCATCACTCATAGAGTATATAATGTTCAGGTACAGTCCATCACTCATAGAGTATATAATGTGCAGGTACAGTCCATCACTCATAGAGTATATAATGTTCATATACAGTCCATCACTCATAGAGTATATAATGTTCAGGTACAGTCCATCACTCATAGAGTATATAATGTTCATATACAGTCCATCACTCATAGAGTATATAATGTTCAGGTACAGTCCATCACTCATAGAGTAATATAATGTTCAGGTACAGTCCATCACTCATAGAGTATATAATGTTCAGGTACAATCCATCACTCATAGAGTATATAACGTTCAGGTACAGTCCATCACTCATAGAGTATATAATGTTCAGGTACAATCCATCACTCATAGAGTATATAACTTTCAGGTACAATCCATCACTCATGGAGTATATAATGTTCAGGTACAATCCATCACTCATAGAGTATATAATGTTCAGTTACAGTCCATCACTCATAGAGTATATAATGTTCAGGTACAGTCTATCACTCATAGAGTATATAATGTTTAGGTACAGTCCATCACTCATAGAGTATATAATGTTCAGTTACAGTCCATCACTCATAGAGTATATAATGTTCAGGTACAGTCCATCACTCATAGAGTATATAATGTTCAGGTACAATCCATCACTCATAGAGTATATAATGTTCAGTTACAGTCCATCACTCATAGAGTATATAATGTTCAGTTACAGTCCATCACTCATAGAGTATATATGTTCAGGTACAGTCCATCACTCATAGAGTATATAATGTTCAGATACAGTCCATCACTCATAGAGTATATAATGTTCAGGTACAATCCATCACTCATAGAGTATATAATGTTCAGGTACAGTCCATCACTCATAGAGTATATAATGTTCATACACAGTCCATCACTCATAGAGTATATAATGTTCAGGTACAATCCATCACTCATAGAGTATATAATGTTCAGGTACAGTCCATCACTCATAGAGTATATAATGTTCAGGTACAGTCCATCACTCATAGAGTATATAATGTTCAGGTACAGTCCATCACTCATAGAGTATATAATGTGCAGGTACAGTCCATCACTCATAGAGTATATAATGTTCATATACAGTACATCACTCATAGAGTATATAATGTTCAGGTACAGTCCATCACTCATAGAGTATATAATGTTCAGGTACAGTCCATCACTCATAGAGTATATAATGTTCAGGTACAGTCCATCACTCATAGAGTATATAATGTTCAGGTACAGTCCATCACTCATAGAGTATATAATGTGCAGGTACAGTCCATCACTCATAGAGTATATAATGTTCATATACAGTCCATCACTCATAGAGTATATAATGTTCATATACAGTCCATCACTCATAGAGTATATAACGTTCAGGTACAGTCCATCACTCATAGAGTATATAACGTTCAGGTACAATCCATCACTCATAGAGTATATAATGTTCAGTTACAGTCCATCACTCATAGAGTATATAATGTTCAGGTACAATCCATCACTCATAGAGTATATAATGTTCAGGTACAGTCCATCACTCATAGAGTATATAATGTTCAGGTACAGTCCATCACTCATAGAGTATATAATGTTCAGGTACAGTCCATCACTCATAGAGTATATAATGTTCAGGTACAATCCATCACTCATAGAGTATATAATGTTCAGGTACAGTCCATCACTCATAGAGTATATAATGTTCAGGTACAGTCCATCACTCATAGAGTATATAATGTTCAGGTACAATCCATCACTCATAGAGTATATAACGTTCAGGTACAGTCCATCACTCATAGAGTATATAATGTTCAGGTACAATCCATCACTCATAGAGTATATAACGTTCAGGTACAATCCATCACTCATGGAGTATATAATGTTCAGGTACAATCCATCACTCATAGAGTATATAATGTTCATATACAGTCCATCACTCATAGAGTATATAATGTTCAGGTACAGTCCATCACTCATAGAGTATATAATGTTCAGGTACAGTCCATCACTCATAGAGTATATAATGTTCAGGTACAATCCATCACTCATAGAGTATATAACGTTCAGGTACAGTCCATCACTCATAGAGTATATAATGTTCAGGTACAATCCATCACTCATAGAGTATATAACGTTCAGGTACAATCCATCACTCATGGAGTATATAATGTTCAGGTACAATCCATCACTCATAGAGTATATAATGTTCAGTTACAGTCCATCACTCATAGAGTATATAATGTTCAGGTACAGTCTATCACTCATAGAGTATATAATGTTTAGGTACAGTCCATCACTCATAGAGTATATAATGTTCAGTTACAGTCCATCACTCATAGAGTATATAATGTCCAGGTACAGTCCATCACTCATAGAGTATATAATGTTCAGGTACAATCCATCACTCATAGAGTATATAATGTTCAGTTACAGTCCATCACTCATAGAGTATATAATGTTCAGTTACAGTCCATCACTCATAGAGTATATAATGTTCAGGTACAGTCCATCACTCATAGAGTATATAATGTTCAGGTACAGTCCATCACTCATAGAGTATATAATGTTCAGGTACAGTCCATCACTCATAGAGTATATAATGTGCAGGTACAGTCCATCACTCATAGAGTATATAATGTTCAGTTACAGTCCATCACTCATAGAGTATATAATGTTCAGGTACAGTCCATCACTCATAGAGTATATAATGTTCAGGTACAATCCATCACTCATAGAGTATATAATGTTCAGGTACAGTCCATCACTCATAGAGTATATAATGTTCAGGTACAGTCCATCACTCATAGAGTATATAATGTTCAGGTACAGTCCATCACTCATAGAGTATATAATGTTCAGGTACAGTCCATCACTCAAAGAGTATATAATGTTCAGGTACAGTCCATCACTCATAGAGTATATAATGTGCAGGTACAGTCCATCACTCATAGAGTATATAATGTTCATATACAGTCCATCACTCATAGAGTATATAATGTTCAGGTACAGTCCATCACTCATAGAGTATATAATGTTCATATACAGTCCATCACTCATAGAGTATATAATGTTCATATACAGTCCATCACTCATAGAGTATATAATGTTCAGATACAGTCCATCACTCATAGAGTATATAATGTTCAGATACAGTCCATCACTCATAGAGTATATAATGTTCAGATACAGGTCCATCACTCATAGAGTATATAATGTTCAGGCACAATCCATCACTCATAGAGTATATAATGTTCAGGTACAGTCCATCACTCATAGAGTATATAATGTTCAGGTACAGTCCATCACTCATAGAGTATATAATGTTCAGGTACAATCCATCACTCATAGAGTATATAATGTTCAGGTACAGTACATCACTCATAGAGTATATAATGTTCAGGTACAGTCCATCACTCATAGAGTATATAATGTTCAGGTACAGTCCATCACTCATAGAGTATATAATGTTCAGGTACAATCCATCACTCATAGAGTATATAATGTTCAGGTACAGTCCATCACTCATAGAGTATATAATGTTCAGGTACAGTCCATCACTCATAGAGTATAAAATGTTCAGGTACAATCCATCACTCATAGAGTATATAACGTTCAGGTACAGTCCATCACTCATAGAGTATATAATGTTCAGGTACAATCCATCACTCATAGAGTATATAATGTTCAGTTACAGTCCATCACTCATAGAGTATATAATGTTCAGTTACAGTCCATCACTCATAGAGTATATAATGTTCAGATACAGTCCATCACTCATAGAGTATATAATGTTCAGGTACAATCCATCACTCATAGAGTATATAATGTTCATATACAGTCCATCACTCATAGAGTATATAATTTTCATATACAGTCCATCACTCATAGAGTATATAATGTTCAGATACAGTCCATCACTCATAGAGTATATAATGTTCAGATACAGTCCATCACTCATAGAGTATATAATGTTCAGGCACAATCCATCACTCATAGAGTATATAATGTTCAGGTACAGTCCATCACTCATAGAGTATATAATGTTCAGGTACAGTCCATCACTCATAGAGTATATAATGTTCAGGTACAATCCATCACTCATAGAGTATATAATGTTCAGGTACAGTCCATCACTCATAGAGTATATAATGTTCAGGTACAGTCCATCACTCATAGAGTATATAATGTTCAGGTACAGTCCATCACTCATAGAGTATATAATGTTCAGGTACAGTCCATCACTCATAGCGTATATAATGTTCAGGTACAGTCCATCACTTATAGAGTATATAATGTTCATATACAGTCCATCACTCATAGAGTATATAATGTTCAGGTACAGTCCATCACTCATAGAGTATATAATGTTCAGGTACAGTCCATCACTCATAGAGTATATAATGTTCAGATACAGTCCATCACTCATAGAGTATATAATGTTCAGATACAGTCCATCACTCATAGAGTATATAATGTTCAGGTACAATCCATCACTCATAGAGTATATAATGTTTATATACAGCCCATCACTCATAGAGTATATAATGTTCATAGACAGTCCATCACTCATAGAGTATATAATGTTCAGATACAGTCCATCACTCATAGAGTATATAATGTTCAGATACAGTCCATCACTCATAGAGTATATAATGTTCAGGCACAATCCATCACTCATAGAGTATATAATGTTCAGGTACAGTCCATCACTCATAGAGTATATAATGTTCAGGTACAGTCCATCACTCATAGAGTATATAATGTTTAGGTACAATCCATCACTCATAGAGTATATAATGTTCAGGTACAGTCCATCACTCATAGAGTATATAATGTTCAGGTACAGTCCATCACTCATAGAGTATATAATGTTCAGGTACAGTCCATCACTCATAGAGTATATAATGTTTAGGTACAGTCCATCACTCATAGAGTATATAATGTTCAGTTACAGTCCATCACTCATAGAGTATATAATGTTCAGGTACAGTCCATCACTCATAGAGTATATAATGTTCAGGTACAATCCATCACTCATAGAGTATATAATGTTCAGTTACAGTCCATCACTCATAGAGTATATAATGTTCAGTTACAGTCCATCACTCATAGAGTATATAATGTTCAGGTACAGTCCATCACTCATAGAGTATATAATGTTCAGATACAGTCCATCACTCATAGAGTATATAATGTTCAGGTACAATCCATCACTCATAGAGTATATAATGTTCAGGTACAGTCCATCACTCATAGAGTATATAATGTTCATACACAGTCCATCACTCATAGAGTATATAATGTTCAGGTACAATCCATCACTCATAGAGTATATAATGTTCAGGTACAGTCCATCACTCATAGAGTATATAATGTTCAGGTACAGTCCATCACTCATAGAGTATATAATGTTCAGGTACAGTCCATCACTCATAGAGTATATAATGTGCAGGTACAGTCCATCACTCATAGAGTATATAATGTTCATATACAGTACATCACTCATAGAGTATATAATGTTCAGGTACAGTCCATCACTCATAGAGTATATAATGTTCAGGTACAGTCCATCACTCATAGAGTATATAATGTTCAGGTACAGTCCATCACTCATAGAGTATATAATGTTCAGGTACAGTCCATCACTCATAGAGTATATAATGTGCAGGTACAGTCCATCACTCATAGAGTATATAATGTTCATATACAGTCCATCACTCATAGAGTATATAATGTTCATATACAGTCCATCACTCATAGAGTATATAACGTTCAGGTACAGTCCATCACTCATAGAGTATATAACGTTCAGGTACAATCCATCACTCATAGAGTATATAATGTTCAGTTACAGTCCATCACTCATAGAGTATATAATGTTCAGGTACAATCCATCACTCATAGAGTATATAATGTTCAGGTACAGTCCATCACTCATAGAGTATATAATGTTCAGGTACAGTCCATCACTCATAGAGTATATAATGTTCAGGTACAGTCCATCACTCATAGAGTATATAATGTTCAGGTACAATCCATCACTCATAGAGTATATAATGTTCAGGTACAGTCCATCACTCATAGAGTATATAATGTTCAGGTACAGTCCATCACTCATAGAGTATATAATGTTCAGGTACAATCCATCACTCATAGAGTATATAACGTTCAGGTACAGTCCATCACTCATAGAGTATATAATGTTCAGGTACAATCCATCACTCATAGAGTATATAACGTTCAGGTACAATCCATCACTCATGGAGTATATAATGTTCAGGTACAATCCATCACTCATAGAGTATATAATGTTCATATACAGTCCATCACTCATAGAGTATATAATGTTCAGGTACAGTCCATCACTCATAGAGTATATAATGTTCAGGTACAGTCCATCACTCATAGAGTATATAATGTTCAGGTACAATCCATCACTCATAGAGTATATAACGTTCAGGTACAGTCCATCACTCATAGAGTATATAATGTTCAGGTACAATCCATCACTCATAGAGTATATAACGTTCAGGTACAATCCATCACTCATGGAGTATATAATGTTCAGGTACAATCCATCACTCATAGAGTATATAATGTTCAGTTACAGTCCATCACTCATAGAGTATATAATGTTCAGGTACAGTCTATCACTCATAGAGTATATAATGTTTAGGTACAGTCCATCACTCATAGAGTATATAATGTTCAGTTACAGTCCATCACTCATAGAGTATATAATGTCCAGGTACAGTCCATCACTCATAGAGTATATAATGTTCAGGTACAATCCATCACTCATAGAGTATATAATGTTCAGTTACAGTCCATCACTCATAGAGTATATAATGTTCAGTTACAGTCCATCACTCATAGAGTATATAATGTTCAGGTACAGTCCATCACTCATAGAGTATATAATGTTCAGGTACAGTCCATCACTCATAGAGTATATAATGTGCAGGTACAGTCCATCACTCATAGAGTATATAATGTTCATATACAGTCCATCACTCATAGAGTATATAATGTTCAGGTACAGTCCATCACTCATAGAGTATATAATGTTCAGGTACAGTCCATCACTCATAGAGTATATAATGTTCAGGTACAGTCCATCACTCATAGAGTATATAATGTGCAGGTACAGTCCATCACTCATAGAGTATATAATGTTCATATACAGTCCATCACTCATAGAGTATATAATGTTCAGGTACAGTCCATCACTCATAGAGTATATAATGTTCATATACAGTCCATCACTCATAGAGTATATAATGTTCATATACAGTCCATCACTCATAGAGTATATAATGTTCAGATACAGTCCATCACTCATAGAGTATATAATGTTCAGATACAGTCCATCACTCATAGAGTATATAATGTTCAGGTACAGTCCATCACTCATAGAGTATATAATGTTCAGGTACAATCCATCACTCATAGAGTATATAATGTTCAGGTACAGTCCATCACTCATAGAGTATATAATGTTCAGGTACAGTCCATCACTCATAGAGTATATAATGTTCAGGTACAGTCCATCACTCATAGAGTATATAATGTTCAGTTACAGTCCATCACTCATAGAGTATATAATGTTCAGTTACAGTCCATCACTCATAGAGTATATAATGTTCAGTTACAGTCCATCACTCATAGAGTATATAATGTTCAGGTACAGTCCATCACTCATAGAGTATATAATGTTCAGGTACAGTCCATCACTCATAGAGTATATAATGTGCAGGTACAGTCCATCACTCATAGAGTATATAATGTTCATATACAGTCCATCACTCATAGAGTATATAATGTTCAGGTACAGTCCATCACTCATAGAGTATATAATGTTCAGGTACAGTCCATCACTCATAGAGTATATAATGTTCAGGTACAGTCCATCACTCATAGAGTATATAATGTGCAGGTACAGTCCATCACTCATAGAGTATATAATGTTCATATACAGTCCATCACTCATAGAGTATATAATGTTCAGGTACAGTCCATCACTCATAGAGTATATAATGTTCATATACAGTCCATCACTCATAGAGTATATAATGTTCAGGTACAGTCCATCACTCATAGAGTATATAATGTTCAGGTACAGTCCATCACTCATAGAGTATATAATGTTCAGGTACAATCCATCACTCATAGAGTATATAACGTTCAGGTACAGTCCATCACTCATAGAGTATATAATGTTCAGGTACAATCCATCACTCATAGAGTATATAACTTTCAGGTACAATCCATCACTCATGGAGTATATAATGTTCAGGTACAATCCATCACTCATAGAGTATATAATGTTCAGTTACAGTCCATCACTCATAGAGTATATAATGTTCAGGTACAGTCTATCACTCATAGAGTATATAATGTTTAGGTACAGTCCATCACTCATAGAGTATATAATGTTCAGTTACAGTCCATCACTCATAGAGTATATAATGTCCAGGTACAGTCCATCACTCATAGAGTATATAATGTTCAGGTACAATCCATCACTCATAGAGTATATAATGTTCAGTTACAGTCCATCACTCATAGAGTATATAATGTTCAGTTACAGTCCATCACTCATAGAGTATATAATGTTCAGGTACAGTCCATCACTCATAGAGTATATAATGTTCAGGTACAGTCCATCACTCATAGAGTATATAATGTGCAGGTACAGTCCATCACTCATAGAGTATATAATGTTCATATACAGTCCATCACTCATAGAGTATATAATGTTCAGGTACAGTCCATCACTCATAGAGTATATAATGTTCAGGTACATTCCATCACTCATAGAGTATATAATGTTCAGGTACAGTCCATCACTCATAGAGTATATAATGTGCAGGTACAGTCCATCACTCATAGAGTATATAATGTTCATATACAGTCCATCACTCATAGAGTATATAATGTTCAGGTACAGTCCATCACTCATAGAGTATATAATGTTCATATACAGTCCATCACTCATAGAGTATATAATGTTCATATACAGTCCATCACTCATAGAGTATATAATGTTCAGATACAGTCCATCACTCATAGAGTATATAATGTTCAGATACAGTCCATCACTCATAGAGTATATAATGTTCAGGTACAGTCCATCACTCATAGAGTATATAATGTTCAGGTACAATCCATCACTCATAGAGTATATAATGTTCAGGTACAGTCCATCACTCATAGAGTATATAATGTTCAGGTACAGTCCATCACTCATAGAGTATATAATGTTCAGGTACAGTCCATCACTCATAGAGTATATAATGTTCAGTTACAGTCCATCACTCATAGAGTATATAATGTTCAGTTACAGTCCATCACTCATAGAGTATATAATGTTCAGTTACAGTCCATCACTCATAGAGTATATAATGTTCAGGTACAGTCCATCACTCATAGAGTATATAATGTTCAGGTACAGTCCATCACTCATAGAGTATATAATGTGCAGGTACAGTCCATCACTCATAGAGTATATAATGTTCATATACAGTCCATCACTCATAGAGTATATAATGTTCAGGTACAGTCCATCACTCATAGAGTATATAATGTTCAGGTACAGTCCATCACTCATAGAGTATATAATGTTCAGGTACAGTCCATCACTCATAGAGTATATAATGTGCAGGTACAGTCCATCACTCATAGAGTATATAATGTTCATATACAGTCCATCACTCATAGAGTATATAATGTTCAGGTACAGTCCATCACTCATAGAGTATATAATGTTCATATACAGTCCATCACTCATAGAGTATATAATGTTCATATACAGTCCATCACTCATAGAGTATATAATGTTCAGATACAGTCCATCACTCATAGAGTATATAATGTTCAGATACAGTCCATCACTCATAGAGTATATAATGTTCAGGTACAGTCCATCACTCATAGAGTATATAATGTTCAGGTACAATCCATCACTCATAGAGTATATAATGTTCAGGTACAGTCCATCACTCATAGAGTATATAATGTTCATATACAGTCCATCACTCATAGAGTATATAATGTTCAGGTACAGTCCATCACTCATAGAGTATATAATGTTCAGGTACAGTCCATCACTCATAGAGTATATAATGTTCAGGTACAGTCCATCACTCATAGAGTATATAATGTTCAGGTACAGTCCATCACTCATAGAGTATATAATGTTCAGGTACAGTCCATCACTCATAGAGTATATAATGTTCAGGTACAGTCCATCACTCATAGAGTATATAATGTGCAGGTACAGTCCATCACTCATAGAGTATATAATGTTCATATACAGTCCATCACTCATAGAGTATATAATGTTCAGGTACAGTCCATCACTCATAGAGTATATAATGTTCATATACAGTCCATCACTCATAGAGTATATAATGTTCATATACAGTCCATCACTCATAGAGTATATAATGTTCAGATACAGTCCATCACTCATAGAGTATATAATGTTCAGATACAGTCCATCACTCATAGAGTATATAATGTTCAGGCACAATCCATCACTCATAGAGTATATAATGTTCAGGTACAGTCCATCACTCATAGAGTATATAATGTTCAGGTACAGTCCATCACTCATAGAGTATATAATGTTCAGGTACAATCCATCACTCATAGAGTATATAATGTTCAGGTACAGTCCATCACTCATAGAGTATATAATGTTCAGGTACAGTCCATCACTCATAGACTATATAATGTTCAGGTACAGTCCATCACTCATAGAGTATATAATGTTCAGGTACAATCCATCACTCATAGAGTATATAATGTTCAGGTACAGTCCATCACTCATAGAGTATATAATGTTCAGGTACAGTCCATCACTCATAGAGTATATAATGTTCAGGTACAATCCATCACTCATAGAGTATATAACGTTCAGGTACAGTCCATCACTCATAGAGTATATAATGTTCAGGTACAATCCATCACTCATAGAGTATATAATGTTCAGTTACAGTCCATCACTCATAGAGTATATAATGTTCAGTTACAGTCCATCACTCATAGAGTATATAATGTTCAGGTACAGTCCATCACTCATAGAGTATATAATGTTCAGGTACAGTCCATCACTCATAGAGTATATAATGTGCAGGTACAGTCCATCACTTATAGAGTATATAATGTTCATATACAGTCCATCACTCATAGAGTATATAATGTTCAGGTACAGTCCATCACTCATAGAGTATATAATGTTCAGGTACAGTCCATCACTCATAGAGTATATAATGTTCAGATACAGTCCATCACTCATAGAGTATATAATGTTCAGATACAGTCCATCACTCATAGAGTATATAATGTTCAGGTACAATCCATCACTCATAGAGTATATAATGTTCATATACAGTCCATCACTCATAGAGTATATAATGTTCATATACAGTCCATCACTCATAGAGTATATAATGTTCAGATACAGTCCATCACTCATAGAGTATATAATGTTCATATACAGTCCATCACTCATAGAGTATATAATGTTCAGGTACAGTCCATCACTCATAGAGTATATAATGTTCAGGTACAGTCCATCACTCATAGAGTATATAATGTGCAGGTACAGTCCATCACTCATAGAGTATATAATGTTCATATACAGTCCATCACTCATAGAGTATATAATGTTCATATACAGTCCATCACTCATAGAGTATATAATGTTCAGATACAGTCCATCACTCATAGAGTATATAATGTTCAGATACAGTCCATCACTCATAGAGTATATAATGTTCAGGCACAATCCATCACTCATAGAGTATATAATGTTCAGGTAC
The DNA here is from genome assembly GCF_050947455.1 of Rhinoderma darwinii. Classification (NCBI taxonomy): domain Eukaryota; kingdom Metazoa; phylum Chordata; class Amphibia; order Anura; family Rhinodermatidae; genus Rhinoderma; species Rhinoderma darwinii. The sequence continues at coordinate 639,547 of NW_027461743.1, forward strand.
AGTCCATCACTCATAGAGTATATAATGTTCAGGTACAGTCCATCACTCATAGAGTATATAATGTTCAGGTACAATCCATCACTCATAGAGTATATAATGTTCAGGTACAATCCATCACTCATAGAGTATATAACGTTCAGGTACAGTCCATCACTCATAGAGTATATAATGTTCAGGTACAATCCATCACTCATAGAGTATATAATGTTCAGTTACAGTCCATCACTCATAGAGTATATAATGTTCAGTTACAGTCCATCACTCATAGAGTATATAATGTTCAGGTACAGTCCATCACTCATAGAGTATATAATGTTCAGGTACAGTCCATCAGTCATAGAGTATATAATGTGCAGGTACAGTCCATCACTTATAGAGTATATAATGTTCATATACAGTCCATCACTCATAGAGTATATAATGTTCAGGTACAGTCCATCACTCATAGAGTATATAATGTTCAGGTACAGTCCATCACTCATAGAGTATATAATGTTCAGATACAGTCCATCACTCATAGAGTATATAATGTTCAGATACAGTCCATCACTCATAGAGTATATAATGTTCAGGTACAATCCATCACTCATAGAGTATATTATGTTTATATACAGCCCATCACTCATAGAGTATATAATGTTCATATACAGTCCATCACTCATAGAGTATATAATGTTCAGATACAGTCCATCACTCATAGAGTATATAATGTTCAGATACAGTCCATCACTCATAGAGTATATAATGTTCAGGCACAATCCATCACTCATAGAGTATATAATGTTCAGGTACAGTCCATCACTCATAGAGTATATAATGTTCAGGTACAGTCCATCACTCATAGAGTATATAATGTTTAGGTACAATCCATTACTCATAGAGTATATAATGTTCAGGTACAGTCCATCACTCATAGAGTATATAATGTTCATATACAGTCCATCACTCATAGAGTATATAATGTTCAGGTACAGTCCATCACTCATAGAGTATATAATGTTCATATACAGTCCATCACTCATAGAGTATATAATGTTCATATACAGTCCATCACTCATAGAGTATATAATGTTCAGATACAGTCCATCACTCATAGAGTATATAACGTTCAGATACAGTCCATCACTCATAGAGTATATAATGTTCAGATACAGTCCATCACTCATAGAGTATATAATGTTCAGGTACAGTCCATCACTCATAGAGTATATAATGTTCAGGTACAGTCCATCACTCATAGAGTATATAATGTTCAGGTACAGTCCATCACTCATAGAGTATATAATGTTCAGGTACAATCCATCACTCATAGAGTATATAATGTTCAGGTACAGTCCATCACTCATAGAGTATATAATGTTCAGGTACAATCCATCACTCATAGAGTATATAATGTTCAGGTACAGTCCATCACTCATAGAGTATATAACGTTCAGGTACAGTCCATCACTCATAGAGTATATAACGTTCAGGTACAATCCATCACTCATAGAGTATATAATGTTCAGTTACAGTCCATCACTCATAGAGTATATAATGTTCAGTTACAGTCCATCACTCATAGAGTATATAATGTTCAGGTACAGTCCATCACTCATAGAGTATATAATGTTCAGGTACAGTCGATCACTCATAGAGTATATAATGTGCAGGTACAGTCCATCACTCATAGAGTATATAATGTTCAGGTACAGTCCATCACTCATAGAGTATATAATGTTCAGGTACACTCCATCACTCATAGAGTATATAATGTGCAGGTACAGTCCATCACTCATAGAGTATATAATGTTCATATACAGTCCATCACTCATAGAGTATATAATGTTCAGGTACAGTCCATCACTCATAGAGTATATAATGTTCAGGTACAGTCCATCACTCATAGAGTATATAATGTTCAGGTACAGTCCATCACTCATAGAGTATATAATGTTCAGGTACAGTCCATCACTCATAGAGTATATAATGTTCAGGTACAGTCCATCACTCATAGAGTATATAATGTTCAGGTACAGTCCATCACTCATAGAGTATATAATGTGCAGGTACAGTCCATCACTCATAGAGTATATAATGTTCATATACAGTCCATCACTCATAGAGTATATAATGTTCATATACAGTCCATCACTCATAGAGTATATAATGTTCAGATACAGTCCATCACTCATAGAGTATATAATGTTCAGATACAGTCCATCACTCATAGAGTATATAATGTTCAGGCACAATCCATCACTCATAGAGTATATAATGTTCAGGTACAGTCCATCACTCATAGAGTATATAATGTTCAGGTACAGTCCATCACTCATAGAGTATATAATGTTCAGGTACAATCCATCACTCATAGAGTATATAATGTTCAGGTACAATCCATCACTCATAGAGTATATAACGTTCAGGTACAGTCCATCACTCATAGAGTATATAATGTTCAGGTACAATCCATCACTCATAGAGTATATAATGTTCAGTTACAGTCCATCACTCATAGAGTATATAATGTTCAGTTACAGTCCATCACTCATAGAGTATATAATGTTCAGGTACAGTCCATCACTCATAGAGTATATAATGTTCAGGTACAGTCCATCAGTCATAGAGTATATAACTTGCAGGTACAGTCCATCACTTATAGAGTATATAATGTTCATATACAGTCCATCACTCATAGAGTATATAATGTTCAGGTACAGTCCATCACTCATAGAGTATATAATGTTCAGGTACAGTCCATCACTCATAGAGTATATAATGTTCAGATACAGTCCATCACTCATAGAGTATATAATGTTCAGATACAGTCCATCACTCATAGAGTATATAATGTTCAGGTACAATCCATCACTCATAGAGTATATTATGTTTATATACAGCCCATCACTCATAGAGTATATAATGTTCATATACAGTCCATCACTCATAGAGTATATAATGTTCAGATACAGTCCATCACTCATAGAGTATATAATGTTCAGATACAGTCCATCACTCATAGAGTATATAATGTTCAGGCACAATCCATCACTCATAGAGTATATAATGTTCAGGTACAGTCCATCACTCATAGAGTATATAATGTTCAGGTACAGTCCATCACTCATAGAGTATATAATGTTTAGGTACAATCCATTACTCATAGAGTATATAATGTTCAGGTACAGTCCATCACTCATAGAGTATATAATGTTCAGGTACAGTCCATCACTCATAGAGTATATAATGTTCAGGTACAGTCCATCACTCATAGAGTATATAATGTTCAGGTACAATCCATCACTTATAGAGTATATAATGTTCAGGTACAGTCCATCACTCATAGAGTATATAATGTTCAGGTACAGTCCATCACTCATAGAGTATATAATGTTCAGGTACAATCCATCACTCATAGAGTATATAACGTTCAGGTACAGTCCATCACTCATAGAGTATATAATGTTCAGGTACAATCCATCACTCATAGAGTATATAACGTTCAGGTACAATCCATCACTCATGGAGTATATAATGTTCAGGTACAATCCATCACTCATAGAGTATATAATGTTCAGTTACAGTCCATCACTCATAGAGTATATAATGTTCAGATACAGTCCATCACTCATAGAGTATATAATGTTCAGATACAGTCCATCACTCATAGAGTATATAATGTTCAGGCACAATCCATCACTCATAGAGTATATAATGTTCAGGTACAGTCCATCACTCATAGAGTATATAATGTTCATATACAGTCCATCACTCATAGAGTATATAATGTTCAGGTACAGTCCATCACTCATAGAGTATATAATGTTCAGGTACAGTCCATCACTCATAGAGTATATAATGTTCAGGTACAGTCCATCACTCATAGAGTATATAATGTTCAGGTACAGTCCATCACTCATAGAGTATATAATGTTCAGGTACAGTCCATCACTCATAGAGTATATAATGTTCAGGTACAGTCCATCACTCATAGAGTATATAATGTGCAGGTACAGTCCATCACTCATAGAGTATATAATGTTCATATACAGTCCATCACTCATAGAGTATATAATGTTCAGGTACAGTCCATCACTCATAGAGTATATAATGTTCATATACAGTCCATCACTCATAGAGTATATAATGTTCATATACAGTCCATCACTCATAGAGTATATAATGTTCAGATACAGTCCATCACTCATAGAGTATATAATGTTCAGATACAGTCCATCACTCATAGAGTATATAATGTTCAGGCACAATCCATCACTCATAGAGTATATAATGTTCAGGTACAGTCCATCACTCATAGAGTATATAATGTTCAGGTACAGTCCATCACTCATAGAGTATATAATGTTCAGGTACAATCCATCACTCATAGAGTATATAATGTTCAGGTACAGTCCATCACTCATAGAGTATATAATGTTCAGGTACAGTCCATCACTCATAGACTATATAATGTTCAGGTACAGTCCATCACTCATAGAGTATATAATGTTCAGGTACAATCCATCACTCATAGAGTATATAATGTTCAGGTACAGTCCATCACTCATAGAGTATATAATGTTCAGGTACAGTCCATCACTCATAGAGTATATAATGTTCAGGTACAATCCATCACTCATAGAGTATATAACGTTCAGGTACAGTCCATCACTCATAGAGTATATAATGTTCAGGTACAATCCATCACTCATAGAGTATATAATGTTCAGTTACAGTCCATCACTCATAGAGTATATAATGTTCAGTTACAGTCCATCACTCATAGAGTATATAATGTTCAGGTACAGTCCATCACTCATAGAGTATATAATGTTCAGGTACAGTCCATCACTCATAGAGTATATAATGTGCAGGTACAGTCCATCACTTATAGAGTATATAATGTTCATATACAGTCCATCACTCATAGAGTATATAATGTTCAGGTACAGTCCATCACTCATAGAGTATATAATGTTCAGGTACAGTCCATCACTCATAGAGTATATAATGTTCAGATACAGTCCATCACTCATAGAGTATATAATGTTCAGATACAGTCCATCACTCATAGAGTATATAATGTTCAGGTACAATCCATCACTCATAGAGTATATAATGTTCATATACAGTCCATCACTCATAGAGTATATAATGTTCATATACAGTCCATCACTCATAGAGTATATAATGTTCAGATACAGTCCATCACTCATAGAGTATATAATGTTCATATACAGTCCATCACTCATAGAGTATATAATGTTCAGGTACAGTCCATCACTCATAGAGTATATAATGTTCAGGTACAGTCCATCACTCATAGAGTATATAATGTGCAGGTACAGTCCATCACTCATAGAGTATATAATGTTCATATACAGTCCATCACTCATAGAGTATATAATGTTCATATACAGTCCATCACTCATAGAGTATATAATGTTCAGATACAGTCCATCACTCATAGAGTATATAATGTTCAGATACAGTCCATCACTCATAGAGTATATAATGTTCAGGCACAATCCATCACTCATAGAGTATATAATGTTCAGGTACAGTCCATCACTCATAGAGTATATAATGTTCAGGTACAGTCCATCACTCATAGAGTATATAATGTTCAGGTACAATCCATCACTCATAGAGTATATAATGTTCAGGTACAATCCATCACTCATAGAGTATATAACGTTCAGGTACAGTCCATCACTCATAGAGTATATAATGTTCAGGTACAATCCATCACTCATAGAGTATATAATGTTCAGTTACAGTCCATCACTCATAGAGTATATAATGTTCAGTTACAGTCCATCACTCATAGAGTATATAATGTTCAGGTACAGTCCATCACTCATAGAGTATATAATGTTCAGGTACAGTCCATCAGTCATAGAGTATATAATGTGCAGGTACAGTCCATCACTTATAGAGTATATAATGTTCATATACAGTCCATCACTCATAGAGTATATAATGTTCAGGTACAGTCCATCACTCATAGAGTATATAATGTTCAGGTACAGTCCATCACTCATAGAGTATATAATGTTCAGATACAGTCCATCACTCATAGAGTATATAATGTTCAGATACAGTCCATCACTCATAGAGTATATAATGTTCAGGTACAATCCATCACTCATAGAGTATATTATGTTTATATACAGCCCATCACTCATAGAGTATATAATGTTCATATACAGTCCATCACTCATAGAGTATATAATGTTCAGATACAGTCCATCACTCATAGAGTATATAATGTTCAGATACAGTCCATCACTCATAGAGTATATAATGTTCAGGCACAATCCATCACTCATAGAGTATATAATGTTCAGGTACAGTCCATCACTCATAGAGTATATAATGTTCAGGTACAGTCCATCACTCATAGAGTATATAATGTTTAGGTACAATCCATTACTCATAGAGTATATAATGTTCAGGTACAGTCCATCACTCATAGAGTATATAATGTTCAGGTACAGTCCATCACTCATAGAGTATATAATGTTCATATACAGTCCATCACTCATAGAGTATATAATGTTCATATACAGTCCATCACTCATAGAGTATATAATGTTCATATACAGTCCATCACTCATAGAGTATATAATGTTCAGATACAGTCCATCACTCATAGAGTATATAATGTTCAGATACAGTCCATCACTCATAGAGTATATAATGTTCAGGCACAATCCATCACTCATAGAGTATATAATGTTCAGGTACAGTCCATCACTCATAGAGTATATAATGTTCAGGTACAGTCCATCACTCATAGAGTATATAATGTTCAGGTACAATCCATCACTCATAGAGTATATAATGTTCAGGTACAATCCATCACTCATAGAGTATATAACGTTCAGGTACAGTCCATCACTCATAGAGTATATAATGTTCAGGTACAATCCATCACTCATAGAGTATATAATGTTCAGTTACAGTCCATCACTCATAGAGTATATAATGTTCAGTTACAGTCCATCACTCATAGAGTATATAATGTTCAGGTACAGTCCATCACTCATAGAGTATATAATGTTCAGGTACAGTCCATCAGTCATAGAGTATATAATGTGCAGGTACAGTCCATCACTTATAGAGTATATAATGTTCATATACAGTCCATCACTCATAGAGTATATAATGTTCAGGTACAGTCCATCACTCATAGAGTATATAATGTTCAGGTACAGTCCATCACTCATAGAGTATATAACGTTCAGATACAGTCCATCACTCATAGAGTATATAATGTTCAGATACAGTCCATCACTCATAGAGTATATAATGTTCAGGTACAGTCCATCACTCATAGAGTATATAATGTTCAGGTACAGTCCATCACTCATAGAGTATATAATGTTCAGGTACACTCCATCACTCATAGAGTATATAATGTGCAGGTACAGTCCATCACTCATAGAGTATATAATGTTCATATACAGTCCATCACTCATAGAGTATATAATGTTCAGGTACAGTCCATCACTCATAGAGTATATAATGTTCAGGTACAGTCCATCACTCATAGAGTATATAATGTTCAGGTACAGTCCATCACTCATAGAGTATATAATGTTCAGGTACAGTCCATCACTCATAGAGTATATAATGTTCAGGTACAGTCCATCACTCATAGAGTATATAATGTTCAGGTACAGTCCATCACTCATAGAGTATATAATGTGCAGGTACAGTCCATCACTCATAGAGTATATAATGTTCATATACAGTCCATCACTCATAGAGTATATAATGTTCATATACAGTCCATCACTCATAGAGTATATAATGTTCAGATACAGTCCATCACTCATAGAGTATATAATGTTCAGATACAGTCCATCACTCATAGAGTATATAATGTTCAGGCACAATCCATCACTCATAGAGTATATAATGTTCAGGTACAGTCCATCACTCATAGAGTATATAATGTTCAGGTACAGTCCATCACTCATAGAGTATATAATGTTCAGGTACAATCCATCACTCATAGAGTATATAATGTTCAGGTACAATCCATCACTCATAGAGTATATAACGTTCAGGTACAGTCCATCACTCATAGAGTATATAATGTTCAGGTACAATCCATCACTCATAGAGTATATAATGTTCAGTTACAGTCCATCACTCATAGAGTATATAATGTTCAGTTACAGTCCATCACTCATAGAGTATATAATGTTCAGGTACAGTCCATCACTCATAGAGTATATAATGTTCAGGTACAGTCCATCAGTCATAGAGTATATAATGTGCAGGTACAGTCCATCACTTATAGAGTATATAATGTTCATATACAGTCCATCACTCATAGAGTATATAATGTTCAGGTACAGTCAATCACTCATAGAGTATATAATGTTCAGGTACAGTCCATCACTCATAGAGTATATAATGTTCAGATACAGTCCATCACTCATAGAGTATATAATGTTCAGATACAGTCCATCACTCATAGAGTATATAATGTTCAGGTACAATCCATCACTCATAGAGTATATTATGTTTATATACAGCCCATCACTCATAGAGTATATAATGTTCATATACAGTCCATCACTCATAGAGTATATAATGTTCAGATACAGTCCATCACTCATAGAGTATATAATGTTCAGATACAGTCCATCACTCATAGAGTATATAATGTTCAGGCACAATCCATCACTCATAGAGTATATAATGTTCAGGTACAGTCCATCACTCATAGAGTATATAATGTTCAGGTACAGTCCATCACTCATAGAGTATATAATGTTTAGGTACAATCCATTACTCATAGAGTATATAATGTTCAGGTACAGTCCATCACTCATAGAGTATATAATGTTCAGGTACAGTCCATCACTCATAGAGTATATAATGTTCAGGTACAGTCCATCACTCATAGAGTATATAATGTTCAGGTACAATCCATCACTTATAGAGTATATAATGTTCAGGTACAGTCCATCACTCATAGAGTATATAATGTTCAGGTACAGTCCATCACTCATAGAGTATATAATGTTCAGGTACAATCCATCACTCATAGAGTATATAACGTTCAGGTACAGTCCATCACTCATAGAGTATATAATGTTCAGGTACAATCCATCACTCATAGAGTATATAACGTTCAGGTACAATCCATCACTCATGGAGTATATAATGTTCAGGTACAATCCATCACTCATAGAGTATATAATGTTCAGTTACAGTCCATCACTCATAGAGTATATAATGTTCAGATACAGTCCATCACTCATAGAGTATATAATGTTCAGATACAGTCCATCACTCATAGAGTATATAATGTTCAGGCACAATCCATCACTCATAGAGTATATAATGTTCAGGTACAGTCCATCACTCATAGAGTATATAATGTTCAGGTACAGTCCATCACTCATAGAGTATATAATGTTCAGGTACAATCCATCACTCATAGAGTATATAATGTTCAGGTACAGTCCATCACTCATAGAGTATATAATGTTCAGGTACAGTCCATCACTCATAGAGTATATAATGTTCAGGTACAGTCCATCACTCATAGAGTATATAATGTTCAGGTACAATCCATCACTCATAGAGTATATAATGTTCAGGTACAGTCCATCACTCATAGAGTATATAATGTTCAGGTACAGTCCATCACTCATAGAGTATATAATGTTCAGGTACAGTCCATCACTCATAGAGTATATAATGTTCATATACAGTCCATCACTCATAGAGTATATAATGTTCAGATACAGTCCATCACTCATAGAGTATATAATGTTCAGATACAGTCCATCACTCATAGAGTATATAATGTTCAGGCACAATCCATCACTCATAGAGTATATAATGTTCAGGTACAGTCCATCACTCATAGAGTATATAATGTTCAGGTACAGTCCATCACTCATAGAGTATATAATGTTCAGGCACAATCCATCACTCATAGAGTATATAATGTTCAGGTACAATCCATCACTCATAGAGTATATAATGTTCAGGTACAGTCCATCACTCATAGAGTATATAATGTTCAGGTACAGTCCATCACTCATAGAGTATATAATGTTCAGGTACAGTCCATCACTCATAGAGTATATAATGTTCAGGTACAGTCCATCACTCATAGAGTATATAATGTTCAGGTACAGTCCATCACTCATAGAGTATATAATGTTCAGGTACAGTCCATCACTCATAGAGTATATAATGTTCAGGTACAATCCATCACTCATAGAGTATATAATGTTCAGGTACAGTCCATCACTCATAGAGTATATAATGTTCAGGTACAGTCCATCACTCATAGAGTATATAATGTTCAGGTACAATCCATCACTCATAGAGTATATAACGTTCAGGTACAGTCCATCACTCATAGAGTATATAACGTTCATGTACAATCCATCACTCATAGAGTATATAATGTTCAGTTACAGTCCATCACTCATAGAGTATATAATGTTCAGTTACAGTCCATCACTCATAGAGTATATAATGTTCAGGTACAGTCCATCACTCATAGAGTATATAATGTTCAGGTACAGTCCATCACTCATAGAGTATATAATGTGCAGGTACAGTCCATCACTTATAGAGTAAATAATGTTAATATACAGTCCATCACTCATAGAGTATATAATGTTCAGGTACAGTCCATCACTCATAGAGTATATAATGTTCAGGTACAGTCCATCACTCATAGAGTATATAATGTTCAGATACAGTCCATCACTCATAGAGTATATAATGTTCAGATACAGTCCATCACTCATAGAGTATATAATGTTCAGGTACAATCCATCACTCATAGAGTATATAATGTTCAGGTACAGTCCATCACTCATAGAGTATATAATGTTCAGGTACAGTCCATCACTCATAGAGTATATAATGTTCAGGTACAGTCCATCACTCATAGAGTATATAATGTTCATATACAGTCCATCACTCATAGAGTATATAATGTTCAGATACAGTCCATCACTCATAGAGTATATAATGTTCAGATACAGTCCATCACTCATAGAGTATATAATGTTCAGATACAATCCATCACTCATAGAGTATATAATGTTCAGGTACAGTCCATCACTCATAGAGTATATAAAGTTTAGGTACAGTCCATCACTCATAGAGTATATAATGTTCAGTTACAGTCCATCACTCATAGAGTATATAATGTTCAGATACAGTCCATCACTCATAGAGTATATAATGTTCAGATACAGTCCATCACTCATAGAGTATATAATGTTCAGGCACAATCCATCACTCATAGAGTATATAATGTTCAGGTACAGTCCATCACTCATAGAGTATATAATGTTCAGGTACAGTCCATCACTCATAGAGTATATAATGTTCAGGTACAATCCATCACTCATAGAGTATATAATGTTCAGGTACAGTCCATCACTCATAGAGTATATAATGTTCAGGTACAGTCCATCACTCATAGAGTATATAATGTTCAGGTACAGTCCATCACTCATAGAGTATATAATGTTCAGATACAATCCATCACTCATAGAGTATATAATGTTCAGATACAGTCCATCACTCATAGAGTATATAATGTTCAGATACAGTCCATCACTCATAGAGTATATAATGTTCAGATACAGTCCATCACTCATAGAGTATATAATGTTCAGATACAGTCCATCACTCATAGAGTATATAATGTTCAGGTACAATCCATCACTCATAGAGTATATAATGTTCAGGTACAGTCCATCACTCATAGAGTATATAATGTTCAGATACAGTCCATCACTCATAGAGTATATAATGTTCAGATACAGTCCATCACTCATGATGATGTAAATATAAGACTGATAAGAACATCCGCACTGATATCCACAGCCCTATAGAAAAAACCTTACATGGTAGACTCAAAAATGGCCAATTGTAAATATGCCCAAAAAAACAGACCAACCTCTCAAAGTCCTGCCCACCCAAAAAGAAGTGGTTCCGTTACAGAATCACCAAATGTATTAAACAATAATCCCATATATATTATATTATTATGTTGCATCAAAATATGAATGTTTAATCAAAGTATAAGCAGAGGTCACGGGAGATCATAGACCACTCCCAAATATGATGGAGATGCCAAGCGTTCATTTAGCCCCATGGGTGAGATGGTTCTGAGTCCAGTGACCCATTTACATTCAATCCTCAGACTTTATTCCATTGGCCATGATGGAATTCTCTGAAATGTTTCGCTACTGGTTTCAGCTTCTTTAATTTGTCTTTTTCCATCAAAGATAATGCATGTGCCCTTTTAATATTTCTGACAGGCTCTTGAAGTCGAGCTCTGTATCACTGGATGTATCACTGGATGTATCACTGGATGTATCTCTGGATGTATCACTGGATGTATCACTGGCTGTATCACTGGATGTATCACTGGATGTATCTCTGGATGTATCACTGGATGTATCACTGGATGTATCTCTGGTTGTATCACTGGATGTATCACTGGTTGTATCTCTGGATGTATCTCTGGTTGTATCTCTGGATGTATCTCTGGATGTATCACTGGATGCATCTCTGGTTGTATCACTGGATGCATCTCTGGTTGTATCACTGGATGTATCTCTGGTTGTATCACTGGATGTATCACTGGATGTATCACTGGATGTATCTCTGGATGTATCACTGGATGTATCACTGGATGTATCTCTGGATGTATCACTGGATGTATCTCTGGATGTATCTCTGGATGTATCACTTGATGTATCACTGGATGTATCTCTGGATGTATCACTGGATGTATCACTGGATGTATCTCTGGATGTATCACTGGATGTATCTCTGGATGTATCTCTGGATGTATCACTGGTTGTATCTCTGGATGTATCTCTGGATGTATCACTGGATGTATCACTGGATGTATCTCTGGATGTATCACTGGATGTATCTCTGGATGTATCACTGGATGTATCACTGGATGTATCTCTGGTTGTATCTCTGGATGTATCACTGGATGTATCACTGGATGTATGTCTGGTTGTATCTCTGGATGTATCACTGGATGTATCACTGGATGTATCTCTGGTTGTATCACTGGATGTATCTCTGGATGTATCACTGGATGTATCACTGGATGTATCTCTGGTTGTATCTCTGGATGTATCACTGGATGTATCACTGGATGTATCTCTGGTTGTATCTCTGGATGTATCACTGGATGTATCACTGGATGTATCTCTGGTTGTATCACTGGATGTATCACTGGATGTATCTCTGGTTGTATCTCTGGATGTATCACTGGATGTATCACTGGATGTATCTCTGGTTGTATCACTGGATGTATCACTGGATGTATCTCTAGTTGTATCTCTGGATGTATCACTGGATGTATCACTGGATGTATCTCTGGATGTATCACTTGATGTATCACTGGATGTATCTCTGGATGTATCACTGGATGTATCACTGGATGTATCTCTGGATGTATCACTGGATGTATCTCTGGATGTATCACTGGTTGTATCTCTGGATGTATCTCTGGATGTATCACTGGATGTATCACTGGATGTATCTCTGGATGTATCACTGGATGTATCTCTGGATGTATCACTGGATGTATCACTGGTTGTATCACTGGTTGTATCACTGGATGTATCACTGGTTGTATCACTGGTTGTATCTCTGGATGTATCTCTGGATGTATCTCTGGATGTATCTCTGGTTGTTTCACTGGATGTATCACTGGATGAATCACTGGATGTATCTCTGGATGTATCTCTGGTTGTATCTCTGGTTGTATCACTGGATGTATCACTGGATGTATCACTGGTTGTATCACTGGATGTATCACTGGTTGTATCTCTGGATGTATCTCTAGATGTATCTCTGGATGTATCACTGGATGTATCACTGGATGTATCTCTGGTTGTTTCACTGAATGTATCACTGGATGTATCACTGGATGTATCTCTAGATGTATCTCTGGATGTATCACTGGATGTATCACTGGATGTATCACTGGATGTATCTCTGGATGTATCTCTGGTTTTTTTCACTGGATGTATCACTGGATGTATCACTGGATGTATCTCTGGTTGTATCACTGGATGTATCACTGGATGTATCTCTAGTTGTATCTCTGGATGTATCACTGGATGTATCACTGGATGTATCTCTGGATGTATCACTTGATGTATCACTGGATGTATCTCTGGATGTATCACTGGATGTATCACTGGATGTATCTCTGGATGTATCACTGGATGTATCTCTGGATGTATCTCTGGTTTTTTTCACTGGATGTATCACTGGATGTATCACTGGATGTATCTCTGGTTGTATCACTGGATGTATCACTGGATGTATCTCTAGTTGTATCTCTGGATGTATCACTGGATGTATCACTGGATGTATCTCTGGATGTATCACTTGATGTATCACTGGATGTATCTCTGGATGTATCACTGGATGTATCACTGGATGTATCTCTGGTTGTATCACTGGATGTATCACTGGATGTATCTCTAGTTGTATCTCTGGATGTATCACTGGATGTATCACTGGATGTATCTCTGGATGTATCACTTGATGTATCACTGGATGTATCTCTGGATGTATCACTGGATGTATCACTGGATGTATCTCTGGATGTATCACTGGATGTATCTCTGGATGTATCACTGGTTGTATCTCTGGATGTATCTCTGGATGTATCACTGGATGTATCACTGGATGTATCTCTGGATGTATCACTGGATGTATCTCTGGATGTATCACTGGATGTATCACTGGTTGTATCACTGGTTGTATCACTGGATGTATCACTGGTTGTATCACTGGTTGTATCTCTGGATGTATCTCTGGATGTATCTCTGGATGTATCTCTGGTTGTTTCACTGGATGTATCACTGGATGAATCACTGGATGTATCTCTGGATGTATCTCTGGTTGTATCTCTGGTTGTATCACTGGATGTATCACTGGATGTATCACTGGTTGTATCACTGGATGTATCACTGGTTGTATCTCTGGATGTATCTCTAGATGTATCTCTGGATGTATCACTGGATGTATCACTGGATGTATCTCTGGTTGTTTCACTGAATGTATCACTGGATGTATCACTGGATGTATCTCTAGATGTATCTCTGGATGTATCTCTGGATGTATCACTGGATGTATCACTGGTTGTATCTCTGGATGTATCTCTGGATGTATCTCTGGATGTATCTCTGGTTGTTTCACTGGATGTATCACTGGATGAATCACTGGATGTATCTCTGGATGTATCTCTGGTTGTATCTCTGGTTGTATCACTGGATGTATCACTGGATGTATCACTGGATGTATCTCTGGATGTATCTCTAGATGTATCTCTGGATGTATCACTGGATGTATCACTGGATGTATCTCTGGTTGTTTCACTGAATGTATCACTGGATGTATCACTGGATGTATCTCTAGATGTATCTCTGGATGTATCACTGGATGTATCACTGGATGTATCACTGGATGTATCTCTGGATGTATCTCTGGTTTTTTTCACTGGATGTATCACTGGATGTATCTCTGGTTGTATCACTGGATGTATCTCTGGATGTATCTCTGGATGTATCTCTGGTTGTATCACTGGATGTATCTCTGGTTGTATCTCTGGTTATATCACTGGTTGTATCACTGGTTATATCTCTGGATGTATCTCTGGATGTATCACTGGATGTATCTCTGGTTGTTTCACTGGATGTATCACTGGATGTATCTCTGGTTGTATCACTGGATCACTGGATGTATCTCTGGATGTATCTCTGGTTGTATCACTGGTTGTACCACTGGATGTATCACTGGATGTATCACTGGATGTATCTCTGGTTGTTTCACTGGATGTATCACTGGATGTATCTCTGGTTGTATCTCTGGTTGTATCACTGGATGTATCTCTGGATGTATCACTGGATGTATCACTGGATGTATCTCTGGATGTATCACTGGATGTATCTCTGGTTGTTTCACTGGATGTATCACTGTATGTATCTCTGGATGTATCACTGGATGTATCACTGGTTGTATCTCTGGTTGTATCACTGGTTGTATCACTGGTTATATCTCTGGATGTATCTCTGGATGTATCACTGGATGTATCACTGGTTGTATCACTGGATCACTGGATGTATCTCTGGATGTATCTCTGGTTGTATCACTGGTTGTACCACTGGATGTATCACTGGATGTATCACTGGATGTATCTCTGGTTGTTTCACTGGATGTATCACTGGATGTATCTCTGGTTGTTTCACTGGATGTATCACTGGATGTATCTCTGGATGTATCACTGGATGTATCACTGGTTGTATCTCTGGTTGTATCACTGGTTGTATCACTGGTTATATCTCTGGATGTATCTCTGGATGTATCACTGGATGTATCTCTGGTTGTTTCACTGGATGTATCACTGGATGTATCTCTGGTTGTATCACTGGATCACTGGATGTATCTCTGGATGTATCTCTGGTTGTATCACTGGTTGTACCACTGGATGTATCACTGGATGTATCACTGGATGTATCTCTGGTTGTTTCACTGGATGTATCACTGGATGTATCTCTGGATGTATCTCTGGATGTATCACTGGATGTATCTCTGGTTGTTTCACTGGATGTATCACTGGATGTATCTCTGGATGTATCACTGGATGTATCACTGGTTGTATCTCTGGTTGTATCACTGGTTGTATCTCTGGTTATATCTCTGGTTGTATCACTGGATGTATCACTGGTTGTATCACTGGATGTATCACTGGATGTATCACTGGATGTATCACTGGTTGTATCACTGTATGTATCACTGGATGTATCACTGTATGAATCTCTGGTTGTATCACTGGATGTATCTCTGGTTGTATCACTTGATGTATCACTGGATGTATCTCTGGTTGTATCACTGGATGTATCACTGGATGTATCACTGAATGTATCACTGGTTGTATTTCTGGTTGTATCACTGGATCACTGGATATATCTCTGGATGTATCTCTGGTTGTATCACTGGTTGTACCACTGGATGTATCACTGGATGTATCACTGGATATATCACTGGATGTATCACTGGATGTATCTCTGGTTGTTTCACTGGATGTATCACTGGATGTATCACTGGTTGTATCTCTGGTTGTATCTCTGGTTGTATCACTGGATGTATCACTGGGTGTATCACTGGATGTACCACTGGGTGTATCTCTGGTTATATCACTGGATGCATCACTGGTTGTATCACTCGTTGTATCACTGGATGTATCACTGGATGTATCACTGGTTGTATCACTGGATGTATCTCTGGTTGTTTCACTGGATGTATCACTGGATGTATCACTGGATGTATCTCTGGTTATATAACTGGATGTATCTCTGGATGTATAACTGGATGTATCACTGGTTGTATCTCTGGTTGTATCACTGGATGTATCACTGGGTGTATCACTGGATGTGCCACTGGGTGTATCTCTGGTTATATCACTGGATGTATCACTGGTTGTATCACTGGATGTATCACTGGATGTATCACTGGATGTATCACTGGTTGTATCACTGGATGTATCTCTGGTTGTTTCACTGGATGTATCACTGGATGTATCACTGGATGTATCTCTGGATGCATCACTGGATGTATCACTCGTTGTATCACTGGATGTATCTCTGGTTGTACCACTGGATGTATCACTGGATGTATCTCTGGTTGTATCACTGGATGTATCACTGGATGTATCACTGGATGTATCTCTGGTTGTATCACTGAATGTATTTCTGGTTGTATCACTGGATGTATCACTGGATGTACCACTGTTTGTATCACTGGATGTATCACTGGATGTATCTCTGGTTGTTTCACTGGATGTATCACTGGATGTATCACTGGATGTATCACTCATTGTATCACTCGTTGTATCTCTGGTTGTATCTCTGGTTGTATCACTGGTTATATCTCTGGTTGTATCTCTGGTTATATCACTGGTTGTATCACTGGTTGTATCACTGGATGTATCACAGGATGTATCACTGGATGTATCACTCGTTGTGTCACTGGTTTTATCTCTGGTTGTATCTCTGGTTATATCACTGGTTGTATCACTGGTTGTATCACTGGATGTATCACTGGTTGTATCACTGGTTGTATCACTGGATGTATCACTGGATGTATCACTCGTTGTATCTCTGGTTGTATCTCTGGTTATATCACTGGTTGTATCACTGGATGTATCACTGGATGTATCTCTGGTTGTATCTCTGGTTGTTTCACTGGATGTATCTCTGGTTGTATCTCTGGTTGTATCTCTGGTTGTATCACTGGATGTATCACTGGATGTATCACTGGTTGTATCACTGGATGTATCTCTGGTTGTTTCACTGGATGTATCACTGGATGTATCACTGGATGTATCTCTGGTTATATAACTGGATGTATCTCTGGATGTATAACTGGATGTATCACTGGTTGTATCTCTGGTTGTATCACTGGATGTATCACTGGGTGTATCACTGGATGTGCCACTGGGTGTATCTCTGGTTATATCACTGGATGTATCACTGGTTGTATCACTGGATGTATCACTGGATGTATCACTGGATGTATCACTGGTTGTATCACTGGATGTATCTCTGGTTGTTTCACTGGATGTATCACTGGATGTATCACTGGATGTATCTCTGGATGCATCACTGGATGTATCACTCGTTGTATCACTGGATGTATCTCTGGTTGTACCACTGGATGTATCACTGGATGTATCTCTGGTTGTATCACTGGATGTATCACTGGATGTATCACTGGATGTATCTCTGGTTGTATCACTGAATGTATTTCTGGTTGTATCACTGGATGTATCACTGGATGTACCACTGTTTGTATCACTGGATGTATCACTGGATGTATCTCTGGTTGTTTCACTGGATGTATCACTGGATGTATCACTGGATGTATCACTCATTGTATCACTCGTTGTATCTCTGGTTGTATCTCTGGTTGTATCACTGGTTATATCTCTGGTTGTATCTCTGGTTATATCACTGGTTGTATCACTGGTTGTATCACTGGATGTATCACAGGATGTATCACTGGATGTATCACTCGTTGTGTCACTGGTTTTATCTCTGGTTGTATCTCTGGTTATATCACTG
Organism: Rhinoderma darwinii; assembly: GCF_050947455.1. NCBI lineage: Eukaryota > Metazoa > Chordata > Amphibia > Anura > Rhinodermatidae > Rhinoderma > Rhinoderma darwinii. The sequence goes on from NW_027461743.1 coordinate 658,698, forward strand.
GTTGTATCACTGGTTGTATCACTGGATGTATCACTGGTTGTATCACTGGTTGTATCACTGGATGTATCACTGGATGTATCACTCGTTGTATCTCTGGTTGTATCTCTGGTTATATCACTGGTTGTATCACTGGATGTATCACTGGATGTATCTCTGGTTGTATCTCTGGTTGTTTCACTGGATGTATCTCTGGTTGTATCACTGGTTGTATCACTGGGAGGAGCCAAGACAGACTTATACTATACAGAGAGAAGGGGAGGAGCCAAGACAGACATGCTGTACAGTAAGAAGAGGAGGAGCCAAGACAGACTTATACTGTACAGAGAGAAGGGGAGGAGCCAATCCAAGACAGACTTATACTGTACAGAGAGAAGGGGAGGAGCCAACCTAAGACAGACTGATACTGTACAGAGAGAAGGGGAGGAGCCAACCTAAGGCAGCCTTATACTGTACAGAGAGAAGGGGAGGAGCCAAGACAGACTTTTACTGTACAGAGAGAAGGGGAGGAGCCAACCCAAGACAGACTTATACTGTACAGTGAGAAGGGGAGGAGCCAAGACAGACTTACTGTGCAGAGAGAAGAGGAGGAGCCAAGACAGACATACTGTACAGAGAGAAGGGGAGGAGCCAACCCAAGACAGACTTATACTGTACAGAGGGAAGGGGAGGAGCCAACCCAAGACAAACTTATACTGTACAGAGAGAAGAGGAGGAGCCAACCTAAGACAGACTTACTGTTGACGCTTTCAGCTGTCTGATACTGCTCATGTAAAATGGATTTTTATGTATGACTGATGGGAGTTGTTATATGTAATGAAGCTGACGCTGGGAGTTGTAGCAGGGGATGTGGAGTCATCGGTGGAGTCCTCGGTGGAGTCATTGGTGGCCTCATAGGTAGAGTCATTGGTGGACTCATCGGTTGAGTCCCCGGTGGAGTCTTTGTTGGGGTCCTCGGTGGAGTCATTGTTGGAGTCCTCGGTGGAGTCATTGTTGGCGTCCTTGCTGGAGTCATTGTCGGAGTCATTGGTGGAGTCATTGTTGGAGTCCTCGGTGGAGTCATTTTTGGCGTCCTTGGTGGAGTCATTGTCGGAGTCATTGGTGGAGTCATTGTTGGAGTCCTCGGTAGAGAGATCCTCGATGGAGTCCTCAATGGAGTCCTCGATGGAGTCATTGGTGGAGTCATTAGTGGAGTCCTCGGTGGAGTCCTCAGTGGAGTCATCGGTGGAGTCCTCGGTGGAGCCCCCCTCGTGGAGTCATCGGGGCAGTCATTGGTAAAGCAATCGGTGAAGTCCTCGGTGGAGTCCTCGGTGGAGTCCTCGGTGGAGTCATCGGTGGAGTCATTGATGGAGTCATGGGTGGAGTCATTGGTGGAGTCATCGGTGGAGTCCTCGGTGGAGTCATTGGTTGAGTCCTTGGTGGAGTCATCAGTGGAGTCATCGGTGGAGTCCTCAGTGGAGTCATTAGTGTAGTCCTCGGTGAAGTAATTGGTGGAGTCATCGGTGGAGTCATCAGTGCAGTCCTCAGTGGAGTCATTAGTGGAGTCCTTAGTGGAGTCATTATTGGAGTCCTCGGTGGAGTCCTCAGTGGAGTCATTGTTGGAGTCCTCGATGGAGTCATCAGTGGAGTCATCGGTGGAGTCCTCGGTGGAGTAATCAGTGATGTCCTCGGTGGAGTCATTGATGGAGTCATCGGTGGAGTCATCAGTGGAGTCATGGGTGGAGTCCTTGGTGGAGTCCTCGGTGGAGTGATTGGTGGATTCCCCGGTGAAGTCATTGGTGGAGTCATCGGTGGAGTCCTCGGTGGAGTCATTCGTGGAGTCCTCAGTGGAGTCATTCGTGGAATCCTTGATGGAGTCATTGGTGGAGTCATCGGTGGAGTCATTGTTGGAGTCCTCGGTGAAGTCATCAGTGGAGTCATCAGTGAAGTCCTCGGTGGAGTCATTGGAGTCCTCGGCGAGGTCATTGGTGGAGTCATCGGTGGAGTCATTGGTGGAGTCATCGATGGAATCATCGGTGGAGTCATTGCTGGAGTCCTCAGTGAAGTCATTGGTGGAGTCCTCGGTGGAGTCCTCGGTGGAGTCCTCAGTGGAGTCATTGTTGGAGTCCTCGATGGAGTCATCAGTGGAGTCATCAGTGGAGTCCTTGGTGGAGTAATCAGTGATGTCCTCGGTGGAGTCATTGATGGAGTCATCAGTGGAGTCATGGGTGGAGTCCTCGGTGGAGTCATTGGTGGAGTCCTTGGTGGAGTCCTCGGTGGAGTGATTGGTGGATTCCCCGGTGAAGTCATTGGTGGAGTCATTGGTCATCGATGGAATCCTCGGTGGAGTCATTGGTGGAGTCCTCAGTGAAGTCATTGGTGGAGTCCTCGTTGGAGTCCTCGTTGGAGTGCTCAGTGGAGTCCTCGGTGGAGTCCTCAATGGAGTCATTGGTGGAGTCCCCGGTGGAGTCATTGGCGGAGTCCTCGGTGGAGTCCCCGGAGGAGTACTCGGTGGAGTCATTGGTGGAGTCACCGGTGGAGTCCCCGGTGGAGTCCTCGCACATTGTAGTCCTCTCTTGCGGCCGCACACGGACGGGTTCACAGTGAGAAGCACCAGGGGGTGTGCAGGTGGGTCACACAGCAGATAAGTGTCCAGACCACTCACTGCTGGGACTTCTAGTGCCACAGTCATGGTAAAGCTAATATTAACGTGGAACTACAAGTCCCAGCAGTCCCTAATACTTAAGAGCCTCTGTCCGCCCCACAGCCCTCGTGGGTTTATAGGTCTTGTTTGTGCATCTCCCCGTACAGTCAGAGTTCTGCTTTATACATTAATGTTGCCGAAAAATCCTAAATAATCAGGTGCCAATAACACGGAGGGGCGACCGAAGCGCGAGGCCGACCCTCTAATGTGTCTGGGGCCACCGATGTCAGGAGAGGGGGGTCAGGCTTTTGGATTACGTCATGCTGATCATTTTGATTACGAGGAGATCTGCAGGGTCTTATATCGGATCACGAGCACGCTCGGCCGATCTGATCCTCCATGTGTAGGGGGTCCAGTGGAACAGCTGTCCTATGAAATGATTGCCAGCTCTATGACCCCAGCAATGCCCCCCCCTTCTATTATTTCATTGTATGAGTCCAAGAACTCGAAAACATTTTTAACTTTTATGCTGCCACATGATGTCTTATACTCCAGTCACATCCAGAGCTGCTCTTACATGATGTCTTATACTCCAAACACATCCAGAGCTGCTCTTACATGATATATTATACTCCAATCACATCCAAAGCTGCTGTTACATAATATCTTATACTCCAGTCACATCCAGAGCTTATGTCTTATACTCCAGTCACATCCAGAGCTGCTCTTACATGATGTCTTATACTCCAATCACATACAGAGCTGCTCTTACATGATATATTATACTCCAATCACATCCAAAGCTGCTGTTACATAATATCTTATACTCCAGTCACATCCAGAGCTTATGTCTTATACTCCAGTCACATCCAGAGCTGCTCTTACATGATGTCTTATACTCCAGTCACATCCAGAGCTGCTCTTACATGATATATTATACTCCAATCACATCCAAAGCTGCTGTTACATAATATCTTATACTCCAGTCACATCCAGAGCTCATGACATATACTCCAGTCACATCCAGAGCTACTGTTACATGATGTCTTATACTCCAGTCACATCCAGAGCTACTCTTACATGATGTCTTATACTCCAGTCACTTCCAGAGCTGCTCTTGCATGATGTCTTATACTCCAGTCACATCCAGAGCTGCTCTTGCATGATGTCTTATACTCCAGTCACATCCAGAGCTGCTCTTACGTGATGTCTTATACTCCAATCACATCCAAAGCTGCTGTTACATAATATCTTATACTCCAGTCACATCCAGAGCTTATGTCTTATACTCCAGTCACATCCAGAACTACTGTTACATGTTTTATACTCCAGTCCCATCCATAGCTGCTGTTACATGATGTCTTATACTCCAGTCACATCCATAGCTGATGTTATATACTCCAGTCACATCCAGAGCTGCTGTTACATGATGTCTTATACTCCAGTCACATCCAGAGCTGCTGTTACATGATGTCTTATTCTCCAGTCACATCCAGAGCTGCTGTTACATGATGTCTTATACTCCTGTCACATTGAGAACTGCTGTTACATGATGTTGTATACTCCAGTCACATCCAGAGCTGCTGTTACATGATGTCTTATACTCCAGTCACATCGAGAGCTGCTGTTACATATCTTATACTCCAGTCACATCCAGAGCTGATGTCATATACTCCAGTCACATCCAGAGCTTCTGTTACTTGATGTCTTATACTCCAGTCACATCGAGAACTGCTGTTACATGTCTTATACTCCAGTCACATCCAGAGCTGATTTTACATGATGTCTTATACTCCAGTCACATCCAGAGCTGCTTTTACATGATGTCTTATAATTCAGTCACATCCAGGGCTGTAGTTACACTGTCATATACTCCAGTCACATCCAGAGCTGTAGTTACACTGTGTCTTATACTCCAGTCACATCCAGAGCTGCTTTTACATGATGTCATTTTC